>NW_026067996.1:31478-41368 GCF_014885135.2 Alexandromys fortis
AAAAAAAACTTAAGATGCGCCATGTAGAGGTAATATTGTACCACCTGCCCTGCCCAGTCTGAATCTTAACTGTGCTGTTATTATGATAATTATGATAGTTTCTACCTGAGATCAGCACAGTTCAGCATGACAGAGTCTCTCCACTCATGCCTCTGAGTCATGTGCACGGCACAGCTAACATGGCAGAGCTGCTTGTGCCTCTGAGCCATGCATAGTGCTCCCCATTCAGGCACACAGTGAGTCCAGTTTGCCATCAAGCAAGCCATAGCATCTTCCTCACAAACCCCATTGAAAAGCTCTGTCTCCTGCAGGAGGCAGGCAGAGATCGAGATGGCGGTACAGCCCAGAAACTGGTATTTCAACACTGCCACTTTCTAGTAGACCTGATCATGCTGCCTACTCAGGCAGGAAGAGCAGAGCCACAGGCATAGTCTAAGCTACTTTGTTCCCGACCCTGAGTGGGCACACAAACGTCTGGGCCCAGAAATGCTCTGTAGCCGGAGATTGCACCGGCAGCAGGGCCCAGGAAGCCGCATTTTAAAATAGCAAGGCTTCTTTTTTGATACAGCTGCTGAGTCAGGAACTCTCTCTGCAGCACACCCTAGCAAATAGCAAAAAGCTGTGTTAAACTCTGTTTTTTCCCCTGTGTGTCTAGAATTCCTTTTTTAGGCCCTCTTAGGTTTTACGTGGAGTTAGATTCCATGTTGGAGCGCCACTCTGCAGTAATGTGGAGCAGCGGTATGTGTCCTGCCACCTGGCTAGCTTATCCCCAGAAATAACCACATGGAAATTGTATTAATTAAATTGCTGCTTGGCCCATTAGCTCTAGCCTCTTCTTGGCTAACTCTCACATTTTGATTCAATCCATTTTAATAATCTGTGTAAAACCACGAGGTTGTGGCTTAGAAAGATTCAGCTTGTCTGACCTGGCAGCTTCATAGTGGTAGCTCTCTGTCTCTGCCTCCTTTCTCCCAGCATTCTGTTCTGTCTTCCCACCTATCTAAGTACTGCCCTATCAAAAGGCCAAGGCAGCTTCTTTATTTAAAAATGAAAGCAACAGAAATACAGAAGGACCTCCTACACCAGAGCACCTCAGCGCTGAGCTGTGCTTCTACTTCTCTGTTTTTCATTTCACTTCTTTTAGATTCACATTTAAATTTAATTCTCATCTTTACTTTTATCAGCCTAATTATTTTATGCCCTAGTGCTAGCCTTCCTACCCATTCTTCCCTCCTGGTCTGTCTCTCCCATTCCCCTCTCCCACCCTCAATTCCCTCCTCTTCTGTCTCCATCCAGGATAGGGCAGGGCTCCTATTAATATCAACAAAGCATGGCATATCAAGGTGCAGTGAGACTAAGCACCTACCTCCACACTGTTTATTAATATAGGAAGGTGACCCAGTATGAGGAGTGGAGTCCCAAAACCAATGCATGACTCAGAGACATCCCCTGATTCTACAGCTCGGATTCTCATGAGAGGACCAAGCTACACAACTGTAACATATATGCGGAATGACTAGGTCAGTCTCTCACAGGCTCCCTGGTTATCGGTTCAGTCTCTGTGAGCTCCTATGAGCCAGCTTAGTTGATCCTATGACCCTTCCCTAGGTGTTCTTGACACCTCTGGCTCCTACACTTTTTTTTCCTCCTCCACACGACTTCTGAGCAATACCTAATATTTGCCTGTGGGTCTCTCCATCTGCCTCCTTCATCTGTGGGATGATGTCTCTTGGATGGCAGATGGTCTAGGAACCATTGTGGTCACAGGCTTCAGCCAGTTTAGGCTACTTATCCACTATTACTAGTAGGATAACTTGGGGTCTTTCCCATAGACTCCTGGGAGATTCCCTGCACCAGGATTCTGCCCAACCCCAAAATGCCCCCCGGCAATCCCCATCAGCACTCTCTCTCACCATACCCCCATCATGATTGCTCATGTTCCCTTCCCCACCTGCCACCAGTCCACTCAGGAAATCTCTTCTATTTCCCATTCCCTGGGAGAACTGGATGTACTGCCATGAATTCTCCTTGTTACCTAGTCTCTCTGGGTCTGTGAATTGAAGCACAGTTATCCTTTATTTTACAGCTAATGTTCACTTATGAGTGCATACATACCAAGTTTTTCTTTTTTCATCTGAGCTGCCTCATTCAGGATGATTTTGTTTCTAGTTACATCTAGTTGCCTTCAAATTTGCTGGTGTTCTTGTTTTTAACAGCTAAGTAAACTAGGGACACGTAGGTTGTTTCCAAGTAATGGCTACAAGACGTAAGCTGCTATGAACATAGTTGAGCAAGTTTCCTTGTGGTACAATGAGCATCATTTGGGTATATGCCCAAGAGCAGTAGAGCTGGGTCTTGTGGTAGGTTGATTCTCAGTTTTCTGAGGAACGACCCCTGACTTCCAAAGTGGCTGTACAACTTTGCACTCACACCAGCAGTGGAGGAGGGTTCCCCTGCTCAACATCTCTAGCATGAGCTGTAGCTTGAGATTCAGATCTTGGTCATTCTCACAGCTGTAAGATGGAATGTTAGAGTCATTTTGATTTGTGTTTTCCTGATGGCTAAGGATGTTGAACGTCTTCATAAGTGTTTCTTGGCCATTTGAGATTCTTCTGTTGCGATTCTCTGTTTAGATCTGTACCTCATTTGTTAATGTGGTTACTTGGTTTGTTGATATCTAGTTTCTTGAGTTCTTTATACATTTTGGGAATCAGCTCAATGACCATGATAGAACTAATCTCAAACTTGTTGACACAGGAGACAATTTCCTCATCAGAATACCAAGAGCACAGACACTAAGATGGACAGTTTGTAAATGGAACCTCATGAACTTGAAAAGTTTTGGAATGCAAAGGACACCTTGAATAGGGCAAAAACAGCAGCCATAGAATGGGAAGGGACTTCAGCAAACCATCGTCTGACAGAGGACTCATTTCCAAACTTTACTCACTTCTTGAATTCTGAAAAAGACTTTAGAAATCAGGGAACAATGAATCAACAATACTGGAAACCAGGTACTCCATGGGAGGACAGAGATAGCAACAGGCTCTCGGTCTACATGATGCAAGGAAACCCTCGAAGCCATGGGAAGTCATGTGACAACCATAGCTCCACTTCCCAGAGAGACAACCCAGTGGATGAAATTGGTCTGAATTAAGTCTAAGGAGAAAAATGAGCAAAATTAGGTTGATCTATTTGGTGCCAACTTTCTACTCCATGGGAAAATTGACCCATGGGGAGGCTGCCTTTCATTTATTTAGAGATAGAATCCTCCAATGACAGGGAACTTATAGGAGGCCAATAGAGCAACATCCCAGAACACATCATGGTGATGCAATTGGTCCAAATTTAGTCTAAGGAGTAAAGTGAGAAAACTTAGGGTTGTTGATTTGGTGCCCATTTTCTGATCCATCCTTAAAGTGTGGCAAAGGAGCTCAATCCCCAGATGCTTGTTATCCAGCACAGAGTAAGTACTGTGACAGGCAGGCATGGTGCTCCACCGGGATGCCACATTTCTGTGCTCCCCAGCGGGAACTTGTCACCTTCGACAGACACTAAAATTACAAACTGCAGAGATGCATTAAAACCCCTTCTACCTGAGCTGGGGCAGATCTCCTCAGACAGAAAGAGTCCTCACCTGCCATGTCCATCTGGGTAAGTGCTCTGCACCCAAGTGAAGACTCAGAAGGTGGTCTGGTCCCAGGCAGGCTGTGGGAGGAGGAGCAGTGGGACTCAGGGAGGTTTTCAGCATCTACAGAGGAGACACTGAGCTCTGACAGCCCCTCAGCCCAGGGGACAGTGTACTGCACGAGTGAGGATTTGCACTGAAAAATATGTGTTTCTGTAATTTAGAATCTCCTGTTGTTTATATTGCATTAACTTTAAACCTGTATTTTTTAATGTAAAGATTCATGTTGACTGTTTCAACATTTATATTATTTGAGTGTACTTTTACAAGCATATCATCAGAGAAGTGACATTTCTTTTTCACATTTTAATTGTAAATCCTCTTAGCATCTGTGATTCTCATATCCCAAATATGAGTATTATAAGTGACATTTGAGTATTGGGTATTAAAAGTAATTTTGAAATATTTTGAAGTGAGTCCCACCAAATTTTATATCTTAGAGAATACTCTCTGATTGCTACAAAGCATCTATCCATGCTTTCTTGTTATATTTGTGACTCTCAGTTCATCTTTAGAAGGTAGGAACTGGTGGTGCTGGTACCTGCTCAGACATTAGAAGTTAAGAAATGACAGCGAGGGGTAATGGAGATCAGGCTGCCGGCAACAAAACAATGAACACACAGAGAGAGAATATGATGATCTCTCTGGACCCCAAAGAATCAGGAACTGGTAAGTGCAGAGCTTGGGGAAAACAATCTCTATGTTCTATTAACTGAAATAAAAATCACTTCCAGTTCCTCTGCTAGGGGAAATTCATGGTCCTTCCTCTCTTCAGAGAAGCCGAGGGACAGAATATCTCATTCATTTCCTTTGCTCTTTGCACAGTTTTCATATTTTTCCAAACTACATCATTTTTCTAGAGACTCAAACCTCCATACTTTTACTGTTACTTACGGTGCATGTGACAAGGAGGGCAAAGCCACTTAGGGAGAAAGCCAGACTCAGCTATGACTGGGGTGTGGGAAGGGTCAGGATGGCAGGTTCTTCTGCAGCCCATGTGAGTTTCCCAGAGCTGAGAGTGGCATCTGTGCCAGGCTCTGCAGATTTCTCTCTCTCACTCTAAAAGAAAGCTGCCCTACTTCAGTTTCTGGAGGAGTATGCAAACACCTAGTGAACATTCTGGCTGCAGGCTTTAGCCCTGGGAGGACCTGTAATCATTTCAATCACAAAAACAAACGTGAAGGCTAATTTCAGCAGTTTTGCAGAAATAGCTGTCATTTCTTAGGGTTTTGCTCATCCTATTACTGATGTTGATTTACTTCATGGCCTCTCTGAGCACAGAGCTGGCCTCTTCTTGGTGATGGTTTGCCTCTCTTGATACACCAACCATCTCTCTAGTATAGCTCCAGCTTTGCAGGTTGAACAGTGCAACACACAGAGGATACTGGCCTCACCTCCTCCTAAGTCCACATGTAGGAGGCAGGAGCAGTTTCTCTTTCCAGACCACTCCATGCATTTTGTATTGTCTCACAGCAGAGGTGAGAATGAAGACCACATGCTAAGTGTGCATTGCTGGATTTTGATTAGAGTATAAACCTGAGATTGTGTTAATTAAATGAAAACCTAAGTCAGAGTTGACAGGAATTAGCCATAGAGAGTAAAGAGAGAGAGCACTGGTAAAATCAGAAGATTTAAATCTTGATAAAAAACAGCAGAGGTGAGCGGTATGAAGATGGCAAAATCAAGAGCATATTCCATAAAAATAAGGGTGGACAGGTATGCCTCAGACCTGACATAAGCCATGCTCTGTTTGCTTTCAGCACCAGATGATGGGTGGGCTGTATACATGCTATACCTGTAGAGAAGGAAACAGCCATTATTCCTGACTGTCTTCTCCCTGGATGCAGTGCACCCACAGGGCAGTAGGCACCCAGCAGCCACTAGGGACTGCAAATGTTTTTTCTTCCCTTCCAATCTCCACTTCACATGAGATGACATGTTCAGGTCATTGTCCTGACCTCTGGTCACTGGTTTGAGGACTATTTAATGATGTCATTGACCTCAGGTTGTCTATGATTTGAGTAAAGACAGAATGATGCGGTATCTACAGTCATGACTTCCAGGCTCTGTGCACTACAGGGAGGGGATTCTAGTTCTGTTGCCCTGAGCAGTTGAAGCCTTCACGGCTGTTTCTAGCAGAAAATGCTCAGGATCCTTCTGGATATTTCTTCATCCAGGTGTGGTTTTTTTCTTCTCTTCTGTCCTTTAAGCCTCTCTATTCTCTTCCCCAGTGTGGCCTCTTTCATGGTACTATTTCACAAAGCCCCATCATTTCTCTGTTACTTAAGCGCTTATATTCAGAACACCAACCCTTTCTCTTTGCATGATCCAAGATGCCTTCCCAGAGCCATCTCAGCATATTCCCTCCCAAATTCTATGTTGAGAAGTGCCTCTTAAATCACCTTGCTGAGGTCATAGAATATCAGCTGTGTCTGCTGACCACAAAGACCATGCTGAGCTGGGCAGATGTGAACTGAAGTGCCTGATCTGGGAGGGTAGGACAGGCTACGAGAGGCCCTCTAGCTTGTTTCCTGAAGGGTGCACAATTCTGAAAATGCTCTCTATAGCAGTGACACATTAGCCAGGAGGGCAGCATCTTTCCTTGCAGGACTTACTTTGTAATATGTAGAGAATTTGACACCATGTATGCTTTGATATAGAAATTTAATGAATGCAATTGTGTGTCCTGCAAAATGTGGACGTAGTGTGTAACTCGAGGGAGTTGTGTCTCCTGACAAACTGGTCCCCATTATTATATAAAATTATGTCCCATCTTTGATCTGTGCTTTGTAGAAAGGATGAGAACTTTCTCTTGGTGCTGTGGAATTCCACCCCCAGAAAAGCTGTTCTAGTGTTTCAAAGCAGGGTTCCCTGAAGAGAAGATGTTGAGAATATCACTGAGGATTCAAGACCTCTGCACCTGCCTTGCTTTCTAAAGAACTTAAGGTTTCAGGGCTGTGGTTTCTGAAGTGACAGTGAATATCAGGTTTTATAGATAATGAAACAAAGCACACAGGAGTTTGACAATGAGATATTTGTGAAAGAATAAAGGTTCCCTCTGTTCCCTTCTCTCTCTCTCTCTTTCCCCTTCTCTTTGCTCTTTATTTTTTTATGAACTAAAAAGAGCTAAGTAATATTCCACAGTAACAACACGCTACATACCCAAGCTAAAATGTATGTTTCAGATTAGCCTGGCATTAGATTTTTATTTTATTTGTTTATTTGTTTTTGTTTATATACGTATCATCAGTAAATGAATGTTTTGTATGCATGTACATCTGCACATCAGAAACAAGTATTAGATGTCATGGGGCTACAGCTAAAGACAATTGTGAGCCAACATGAGGCTACTGGAAACTTAACTCATGACCTCTGATAGAACAGCAGTGCTCTTAACAGCTGAGCAATCTCAACAGCCCAGATTTTTAGTTTATTTATAATTGCATATGTATGTGTGTGTGTTCACACATGTGTGCAGATGTACACAGAGTCCACAATAGGGCACCAGATGCCCTGAAGCTGGAGTGAGTTAGAAGCAGTAGGAAGCTGGTTGTTGTGGAAACTGGGAACCCATGCTGAGATACCTGTGAGAGCAGTATGTGCTCTTAAATGCTGAGCCTTCTCTCCAGCTCCCACACTAGTCTTTTTATGTGGTTGTTGAGACCCACACTCAGATCTTCTGCTTCCTCAAGAAGTGCTCTTATCCTTGGCGCAATTTCCCAGCCCCTTCAAGCTAGTCTTTGAGAGCATTTCAGTGCATGCGTTATTTAACATGAACTGCATGTATTTCAAAACACAAACACACACATACACACGCTTACACACTTAGCATCTATTCTGTAAGTCTAAAAAGGTCATCATAAAGTGGTGACAGTGTGTTACATAGAACTTGGTGACTCATAACCTTTATTGCCACTTCACTGTGATTTCCTCAGGATCATTACAAGAGAATCCATTCTGAACAAAATATATGTGTGCAGAAAATTATTTTCCATTTCTTTATGTTGGGAAAAGTTGACCTTTCTCCTCCTTCCGTTCTCCCCATTAACTGAAACCTGAGAAATACCTTGATATTTTATAGTGACTTTCAGAATTTAATGGAAATAATTTAATCTAACTATTCACCAGAGATACTATTACTAAATAGAATACCCAGTCTATTTATCTGCTAATCGGTTAACTCTTCTTGTGATACTATAGAATTTTTATATTTGGGTATTGTCTTTAAAAATATTTTCACCAATTACTCATCACAATTTTGAGTTCTTAAATAAACATGTATGTTTATTTATTTTAATATGTTTCTTCCCCTTAATACCAGATGCTACGGTCACATGGTAAATGATTATACAATAGCTTCATCTGATAACCCTAATATTACAATGACATTTCTCTTAATGCCGTCTCGCTGGACAAACTATAAAATGTTAGTGCTCTCATGTGTGCTAGAAAAACATTGTAGAGTCGGTTCTCTCTCTACCTATCATGCGTTCTGAGGACGACTCGGGATCAAGCTTTCATATCCACTGTCTAAAGTTGTAATCCTCCTGTCTCTACCCCTTAAGACTAGCCTACCAGCGTGCACCACCACACATGATCTTCTTGGTTGCATCACCTGCTTTGTATGGATGATGCTACATGAAATCAAACTCATGTGTTCTATTAGAAACAATCTGCAGGCAGACCATTTGACAAACTTTCTAGTAGAAATTTTAGACACATGACCTTTGAGTCTGGAGAAATAACAGCACTCACTTGCAGGAGAGATGACGTCAGAATCCTAAGGAGTTCACCTTTCATGTTGCCTTGGGTGCTTTTCCTTCCTCTGGAACCACATGATGGAATGGCCCTGAAGCTACTGTAATGGTAGTTCTGTTTGAATTCACATAGAGTCACTCTGAATTCTCATACTAAATGAGAAAAAAATTAGAACCTGTGTGTGGCTCATATTTGATAGTGACCAAATCTTGCTTGTACAGAAACACGGTCAAGGTGAACAGAGAAACAGCAGGATTCAAAAAAGGAACGCACATTGGAGCTCTGTTTAGGTTTCTGCAGATGTTACATTGCCCTCACTTTCTTCCCTCATTTCTGTCTTTTTCATTTCAGGCAGGGACAGAGCTGAACAGTCATTAACTGAGCTGTCTTCACTCTCCAATACTATACGCATAAGGCATACATGAGAAAGGCATCAGCCAAAACTTCACAGAGACCATCACATGCTGGACACTCTTCATGACTGGTGTGTAGACTTCCTTGCATGTCACTCATGATATATTCCAGACACAGGAACATGACTGTCCAAATGATCTAGAGGAGGTTACTGGAACTCAGCCTTAGAGTTCTCAAAGCTACGCTCTGAGACATTGGCAGGTCACAGGGAGAATTTGAAATAGTCTATTAGGGATCAAAATTCTCAATATTTGTAATATAATTTTATTAAGAATATTTGGTAGTAAAGAAACAGAACAAAGAGGGAACTGAAATAAATGACCCTGACCATGTCAAGCCCATGGGCGTTTCTGTCCTCAGGTAGGTAGCATGTTGAGTTTTATGTAGTCTTCCTAATTCGTATTCCCACAAAACAGCTGCTTGTGACCCCGATGATGAGAACTCTACAGGGGAAAACAGAAAAGTTCATAGGGACACTCTCACAGCAGCAGTTGGGTTGGCAGTGTGTGCTGTGATGCACAGTTTTTTGTTTCCGTGAGTGCCCATGTGCAAGGGAGCCTCACAAGCGACAGAGAAACACGACACTGGGAAAGCACTAGGACAATGGGCACAACCGGTGTCTTCTGAGGTTGGGGTGAGCTGACATAGAGGATTCCAATGGAGAAGGATGGACTGAGCTCAACTGCTCATGTATTCCCAAGGTCATAGCATTGGTTAAGATTGGTTAAGGCTGTCTTGGATGAGGGGTCTCTTGCTTTTCCCCACAAGGTTTACTATGTGCTTCTTGACCACATAAGATGAATCAAAACAGAAACATGTACACTTATACTAACTTTAAAAACACTGTCTTCTCTGAGATAAGCATTGGGATCTCAGGCAACAGTGTCCTTCTCCTCTTCCGTGTCCTCACACTCAGTAGTGAGCACAAGCCCAGACTCATTGACTTACCTGTTGGCTTCTTGGCTGTAATCCACCTTCTGTTGCTGCTGGTTGCGAGCATCATAGCTACTGATATTTTCATGTTTCATCA
>NW_026067996.1:47068-49993 GCF_014885135.2 Alexandromys fortis
AAACTGAAGGGATGATCCTGCCCTCAGACTGCATCCCCAGACTGCCTCTATGTTCACCAAAACACAGACTTTTCTACAGAGGCAAGCATAATCAAAATGCTTTGTAAAGTATTTATACTTGAATCAACTAAATGTCATCCAAGTAATTGATGACCTGCCCATTGATCTTTTGGCCCTAATCCACATATTATTGCTTCTGATCACCACAGTCATAGCTACAGACATTTTTATTTCCTGGCAGGCATAAGAACATTATAGTTAAATTTCTTGTTTACTAATACAGAATTTTTAGCTGTCTCTCCCTGTGTACAATCAGCCTGTTGAGTGTCCTCCAGGCTATCATTCTCAGTCCCAGAAGCTCCTGTTTAGCAAAGGTCATGCACAAATCTCTCTGTCACATCTCATTGCTCTTCTACCATGAGTGTCTCCTGTAGGGCCATTGGCAATCACCTCTTAGAGTCTATTACGACCACACACATTTTGAACTTGGGTAACTATACATATGGTACCCAATTCTAGTATCTTTTATCTATGAGTTATGTCATTCAAAGTACATTTTCCACACCTCTGGTACTCAGGGAAGCCTTTCTTATTAGTCTCAAGTCCTCTCCAGGGGGTACATGCTGACTCTCCTGTGTAGGCAGAAGAAGCTGTCCCAGAATCTTCACAGCTCAGGCCTCTCTCCAAAATCATCTCCAGAGCTAAGGGCCAACGGGAACATCCTGCTGCTCATGAGCTTCTTCGTGGTTTTCTACATTTTGGACATTGTTATCTTCCTCTCAAGAATGAAGTTCAAGGACGGCTCAATATTCTATTGTATCCAAATTCTTGTCTACCACAGCTATGCCACAGTCAGTCCTTTTGTGCTGATTAGTACTGAAAGGCACATAATTAAGTTTTGAAATCAATGTGTGGGAGGCTAATAAATATTTGATTATTCAGTGATGGGTATGATCCCTTAATATAAACAATATGCTGTCATCAGAGCTGTGAATTGTGGCATGGTGGGAACAATTTGTGCCTTAAATTAAAATATGAAATCATCATATTTCTGTTGAATATGTTTACTATGTGTGGATGGCAGGTTATATAAAGAAAATTAACTGCCTTGCCCTCAGATTTCATGTGAAGTTTTTATTTCTCCATGGGGTTTTCAAGGAGACCTGTGAGGTGATTCTCACTTGACCTGAGTTAGCAAACAAAAATTTCTTTTTAAGTTTTAACTGTGTGTGTGCGCGCGTGTGAGTGCATGTGTGTGCGTGTGAGTGCATGTGTGTGTGTGTTTCTGTGTGTCTACTTGGATGCTGATGCCCATAGAGCTCAGAGTTATCAGATACTCTAGAGCTAGAGTTATGGGCCATTGTGGGCCATGGAATGTAAGAGAATGCAATCAAATTTGAGTCTTCTAGGAGGCAGTAACCTCGCCTGCTGAGCCATCTCTCTGGCACAGTCCCGTACTTTAAACACATGAGAGCTTATGACAGCTTCAATAATTCAGTTGCTGCAGTTGTTTATATTTTGAAAAGCTACATAACCACATGTTGTTTTGAGAATAAATTACTACATGATCAAGAAATACAACCACAAGGAGAAAAAAAACTATATGCAGACGACCATATTGTTATTTGCACAATGAATCTCATATAACTGGATTTAAAATAGTCATAGTCAAAGGTAGGAGGGCCACTGTCTAGAGGTGCCAGGACATGGCTTCCCAATGCTAAAGAATGTTAGTTTTGGTACACGAGGAACAGTTTCAACATCTTACCATGCCAGTAAGAGACAGGAGTCCACATCTCAGTGAATTACTAACAAAAGACAGAGCTTCAAGGAGTCTAATTGATAGAGACAAAAAGACAAAGTATTTTTATGGGGTTAAAACATGCCAATTTAAATAGCGAATTAGGCATAGATAATGACTCACCTGAAACATCAATACAAGTCCGTGAGAAATGTCAGATTCCAGTGTGCCTACAAATTTGTATCCTGGACCTCTTCAAATACACACTTCATGCAGGGGTACGCAAACAGACACACAGCTGAACACACTCCGAGGAATGCTTTACACAGATCAACACACTTAGACAGAGTTCACATAACTAAACACACTCAGAGGCACACTTCACACAGGTGAACATACACTCAGTGAAACAATTCACACTGCTTAGCATACACTCAGAGGCACACTTCACCCAGCAAAAGTATGAGGCACTCTCACGAACATGAACCCATTCACACCTAGAGTTGAGTGGAAAGGGAAAGACCAGAGGTCTGTTCCATGTCCTGTCTACACTTTGAGTGAGTCATAGTGTCTGGACCAGCCTGCATCTTACCCGACCAAATGTTGTTTAGCAAGGTGAAGCGAGAGAACCTTTAATATATCAAGAGTGTGGTTGACTAGAAAGAAACCACACAGCACTAAGATGCATAAAACACGTGAGCAGAGGGGCCTGGTGGCTCAAGTCCGTAGCCCTGAAGAGGAAACAGGAGGGTGGTGAGAGCAAGGACAGCAGGAGAGACAGGAGTGAGTCCAGGCCAGCACACAACAGCAACACCAAAAACAAAAAGAAAGAATATTTCTATTAAAAAATCCCTAAATAAACAAATGGAAAATATGCAAGGGAGAGGTTTAGTATTACTTCATGTCCCTAGATGAAACACTCATGAGACACCACAATCACAATCAGAGCAGCACCGACACTGACTGTCAGATGGAATGGCAAACCCCAGGAGCTTGTGGAAAAGTATGGGAATTTCAGAGTCACAGACAACTCATGGGAGCATCCAAACCCCTCATCCTAATGCAGAGAAATTAAAAAGTCTGATATTGGTAGAGACCAATTACATATGAAGTTAGAAATGAGCACAGTTTGGGTCGCCTATGTGATTGACCCTGGCACTCCTCTGACAGATGTGTCATGGGAG
>NW_026067996.1:53478-65381 GCF_014885135.2 Alexandromys fortis
AAACTGAAGGGATGATCCTGCCCTCAGACTGCATCCCCAGACTGCCTCTATGTTCACCAAAACACAGACTTTTCTACAGAGGCAAGCATAATCAAAATGCTTTGTAAAGTATTTATACTTGAATCAACTAAATGTCATCCAAGTAATTGATGACCTGCCCATTGATCTTTTGGCCCTAATCCACATATTATTGCTTCTGATCACCACAGTCATAGCTACAGACATTTTTATTTCCTGGCAGGCATAAGAACATTATAGTTAAATTTCTTGTTTACTAATACAGAATTTTTAGCTGTCTCTCCCTGTGTACAATCAGCCTGTTGAGTGTCCTCCAGGCTATCATTCTCAGTCCCAGAAGCTCCTGTTTAGCAAAGGTCATGCACAAATCTCTCTGTCACATCTCATTGCTCTTCTACCATGAGTGTCTCCTGTAGGGCCATTGGCAATCACCTCTTAGAGTCTATTACGACCACACACATTTTGAACTTGGGTAACTATACATATGGTACCCAATTCTAGTATCTTTTATCTATGAGTTATGTCATTCAAAGTACATTTTCCACACCTCTGGTACTCAGGGAAGCCTTTCTTATTAGTCTCAAGTCCTCTCCAGGGGGTACATGCTGACTCTCCTGTGTAGGCAGAAGAAGCTGTCCCAGAATCTTCACAGCTCAGGCCTCTCTCCAAAATCATCTCCAGAGCTAAGGGCCAACGGGAACATCCTGCTGCTCATGAGCTTCTTCGTGGTTTTCTACATTTTGGACATTGTTATCTTCCTCTCAAGAATGAAGTTCAAGGACGGCTCAATATTCTATTGTATCCACATTCTTGTCTTCCACAGCTATGCCACAGTCAGTCCTTTTGTGCTGATTAGTACTGAAAGGCACATAATTAAGTTTTGAAATCAATGTGTGGGAGGCTAATAAATATTTGATTATTCAGTGATGGGTATGATCCCTTAATATAAACAATATGCTGTCATCAGAGCTGTGAATTGTGGCATGGTGGGAACAATTTGTGCCTTAAATTAAAATATGAAATCATCATATTTCTGTTGAATATGTTTACTATGTGTGGATGGCAGGTTATATAAAGAAAATTAACTGCCTTGCCCTCAGATTTCATGTGAAGTTTTTATTTCTCCATGGGGTTTTCAAGGAGACCTGTGAGGTGATTCTCACTTGACCTGAGTTAGCAAACAAAAATTTCTTTTTAAGTTTTAACTGTGTGTGTGCGCGCGTGTGAGTGCATGTGTGTGCGTGTGAGTGCATGTGTGTGTGTGTGTGTGTTTCTGTGTGTCTACTTGGATGCTGATGCCCATAGAGCTCAGAGTTATCAGATACTCTAGAGCTAGAGTTATGGGCCATTGTGGGCCATGGAATGTAAGAGAATGCAATCAAATTTGAGTCTTCTAGGAGGCAGTAACCTCGCCTGCTGAGCCATCTCTCTGGCACAGTCCCGTACTTTAAACACATGAGAGCTTATGACAGCTTCAATAATTCAGTTGCTGCAATTGTTTATATTTTGAAAAGCTACATAACCACATGTTGTTTTGAGAATAAATTACTACATGATCAAGAAATACAACCACAAGGAGAAAAAAAACTATATGCAGACGACCATATTGTTATTTGCACAATGAATCTCATATAACTGGATTTAAAATAGTCATAGTCAAAGGTAGGAGGGCCACTGTCTAGAGGTGCCAGGACATGGCTTCCCAATGCTAAAGAATGTTAGTTTTGGTACACGAGGAACAGTTTCAACATCTTACCATGCCAGTAAGAGACAGGAGTCCACATCTCAGTGAATTACTAACAAAAGACAGAGCTTCAAGGAGTCTAATTGATAGAGACAAAAAGACAAAGTATTTTTATGGGGTTAAAACATGCCAATTTAAATAGCGAATTAGGCATAGATAATGACTCAACTGAAACATCAATACAAGTCCGTGAGAAATGTCAGATTCCAGTGTGCCTACAAATTTGTATCCTGGACCTCTTCAAATACACACTTCATGCAGGGGTACGCAAACAGACACACAGCTGAACACACTCCGAGGAATGCTTTACACAGATCAACACACTTAGACAGAGTTCACATAACTAAACACACTCAGAGGCACACTTCACACAGGTGAACATACACTCAGTGAAACAATTCACACTGCTTAGCATACACTCAGAGGCACACTTCACCCAGCAAAAGTATGAGGCACTCTCACGAACATGAACCCATTCACACCTAGAGTTGAGTGGAAAGGGAAAGACCAGAGGTCTGTTCCATGTCCTGTCTACACTTTGAGTGAGTCATAGTGTCTGGACCAGCCTGCATCTTACCCGACCAAATGATGTTTAGCAAGGTGAAACGAGAGAACATTTAAAATATCAAGAGTGTGGTTGACTA
The DNA here is from genome assembly GCF_014885135.2 of Alexandromys fortis. Lineage (NCBI taxonomy): Eukaryota > Metazoa > Chordata > Mammalia > Rodentia > Cricetidae > Alexandromys > Alexandromys fortis. Next base: position 55,885 of record NW_026067996.1, read on the forward strand.
GAAAGAAACCACACAGCAATAAGATGCATAAAACACGTGAGCAGAGGGGCCTGGTGGCTCAAGTCCGTAGCCCTGAAGAGGAAACAGGAGGGTGGTGAGAGCAAGGACAGCAGGAGAGACAGGAGTGAGTCCAGGCCAACACACAACAGCAACACCAAAAACAAAAAGAAAGAATATTTCTATTAAAAAATCCCTAAATAAACAAATGGAAAATATGCAAGGGAGAGGTTTAGTATTACTTCATGTCCCTGGGTGAAGGGCATGAAACACTCATGAGACACCACAATCTCAATCAGAGCAGCACCGACACTGACTGTCAGATGGAATGGCAAACCCCAGGAGCTTTGTGGAAAAGTATGGGAATTTCAGAGTCACAGACAACTCATGGGAGCATCCAAACCCCTCATCCTAATGCAGAGAAATTAAAAAGTCTGGAATTGGTAGGGACCAATTACATATGAAGTTAGAAATGAGCACAGTTTGGGTCGCCTATGTGATTGACCCTGGCACTCCTCTGACAGATGTGTCATGGGAGATTATGAGGAAAGTTTGAGCCCAGCACCTGCCACACCACCTCAGTTTGATGTTTTCTAGGATGCAATGGAGTAAAACTAACAGAGAGACAAATTCCCACCAGGGATGCCATGTTTCTCAGGGCCCCAACGGGATCTTAGTCACACACAGGCATTAGAATTGCAGGTTTCAGAGAGGCATTAAAGGCACCAGTAACCCAAGCCTGTGCAGATCTCCTCAGGCAGAGACCTCCCCTGTCATGTCAACCAGGGTAAGTGCTCTGCACACAGTGCAGACTTGGAAGGTGGTCGGGTCCCAGGCAGGCTGTAGAGGAAGAGCAGTGTGGCTCAGGGAGGTTTTCAGCATCTGCAGGAGATGCTGAGCTCTGGCAGCCCCTCAGCACAGGGGACCGTGTACTGCACGAACGAGGGATTTGCAGTGAAGGATGTTTATTTCTGTAATTTAGAATCTACCAATTACATTGCATTAATCTTCAGCCTGTATTCCTTTTTTGAGTGTACAATTTCATGTTCACTAGCTGTGTCAGCATTCATGTTCCACGTGTGTACTTTTAATATGTAAATAAGAGAATCGATGTTTTCTTTTTACATTTCAATTAAACCCTCTTAGCATGTGTGCCTGTCATATCCCAGATATGAGTATTATAAGTGACTTCTGCAGAAAGGGTAATTAAAAATAATTTCAGGATCTTTTGAAATGAGTCCAACCCCATTTCATCTCCTAGAGAATATTGTCTCACTAATACAAAGTTTGTAACCAAGTTTTCTCATATCTTTTTCTTCCTCAGTTCACCTTCAGAAGTTGCCAACTGGTGGTGTTGGTCTCTGCTCAGACTTTAGAAGTTAAAAAAATGTCAGCGGAGGAGACCATGGAGAAGCTGCAGACAACTAACTATACAGCACAGAGAGAATATGATGATCTCTCTGGACCCTGAGGAACCAGGAACTGGTAAGTGCAGAGCTTGGGGAAATCAATCTTGATGTTTTATGAACTGAAATTAAAATCACTTCCAATTTCTCTGGTAGGGGAAATGCATGGCACTTCCTCTCTTCAGAGAAGCCGAGGGACAGAATATCTCATTCATTTCTTTTTCTCTTTGCACAGTTTTCATATTTTTCCAAACTGCACCTTTTTTCTAGAGATAAACTCAAACCTCCGTACTTTTACTGTTACTCACGGTGCATGTGACAAGGAGGGCAAAGCCACTTAGGGAGAAAGCCAGACTCAGCTGTGACTGAGGTGTGGGGAGGGTCAGGACGGCAGGTTCTTCTGCAGCCCATGTGAGTTTCCCAGAGCTGAGAGTGGCATCTGTGCCAGGCTCTGCAGATTTCTCTCTCTCACTCTAAAGGAAAGCTGCCCTACTTCAGTTTCTGGAGGAGTATGCAAACACCTAGTGAACATTCTGGCTGCAGGCTTGAGTCCTGGGAAGACCTGTAATCATTTTAATCACAAAAATCAATATTAATGTTAAATTCAACAGTTTTGCAGAAATAGCTGTCATTTCTTTGTGATTTTGCTCATCCCATTACTGATGTTGATTTACTTCATGGCCTCTCTGAGCACAGAGCTGACATGTGCTTGGTGATGGGTTGCCTCTCTTGATACTTCAACCCTCTCTCTAGTATAGCTCCAGCTTTGCAGGTTGAACTGTGCAACACACAGAGGATACTGGCCACACCTCCTCATAAGCCCACATGTAGGAGGCAGGAGCAGTTTCCCTTTCCAGACCACCCCATGCATTTTGTATATTCTTACAGCATGGGTGAGAAAAATGACCACATGCTAAGTGTGCATTGCAGGATTTTGATCACAGTCTAAAGCTGAGATTGTGTTAATTAAATGAAAACCTGAAGTCAGGATGTGGAACCAGTGGCTACTTGACAGGAATTAGCCATAGAGGGTAAAGAGGGAGAACACAAGCAAAATCAGAAGATTTAAATCTAGATAAAAACAGCAGAGGTGAGCTGTATGAAGATAGCAATATCAAGAGCATAGTTTTATAAAAATAAGGGTGGAAGTATGCCTCAGACCTGACATAAACCATGCTCTGTTTGCTTTCAGCACCAGATGACGGGTAGGCTGTATATATACTATAGCTATAGAGGAGGAAGCAGACATTACTCCTGACTGTCTTCTCCCGGGATGCAGTAGGCTACCAGCATGCACCAGGGACTGCAAAGTTTTGTCCTTCCCTCAATCTCCACTTCCCTCCAGATCACAAGTTCAGGTTATTGTCCTGACCTCTGGTCACTGGTTGAGGTCTATGTAATGATGTCAATGATCTCAGGTTGTCTATGATTTAGGTAAAGACAGAATTATGCGGTATCTACAGTCATGACTTCCAGGCTCTGTGCACTACAGGGAGGGGATTCTAGCTCTGTTGTTGAGCAGTTGAAGCCTTCACAGCTGTTTCTGGCAGGAAATGCTCAGGATTTTTCTGGATATTTCTTCATCCAGGTGTGGTTTTTTTTCTTCTCTTCTGTCCTTTAAGCCTCTACATTTTCTTCCCCAATGTGTCCTCTTTCATGGTACGTATTTCACAAAGCCCCATCATTTCTGTTACTTAAGCGCTTATATTCAGAACACCAACCCTTTCTCTTTGCATAATCCAAGATGCCTTCCCAGAGCCATCTCAGCATATTCCCTCCCAAGTTCTTTGTTGAGAAGTGCCTCTTAAATCACCTTTCTGAGGTCATAGAATATCAGCTGTGTCTGCTGACCACAAAGACCATGCTGTGCTGGGCAGATGTGAACTGAAGTGCCTGATCTGGGAGGGTAGGACAGGCTACGAGAGGCCCTCTAGCTTGTTTCCTGAAGGGTGCACAATTCTGAAAATGCTCTCTATAGCAGTGACACAGTAGCCAGGAGGGCAGCATCTTTCCTTGCAGGACTTACTTTGTAATATGTAGAGAATTTGACACCATGTATGCTTTGATGTAGAAATTGGATGGATGCAATTGTGTGTCCTGCAAAATGTGGACATAGTGTTTAACTCGAGGGAGTTGTGTGTTCCTGGCAAACTGGTGCCCATTATTATAAGAAATCATCCTTGGTTTGTACTTGTAGAAAAAAGGAGAACTTTCTCTTGGTGCTGTTGAATTACACCTCCAGAAAAGCTCTTCCTGTTGTTTCAAAGCTGGGTTCCATGAAGACAAGATGTCACTGAGGAATCAAAGACTCTGCACCTGCCTTGCTTTCTGAAGAGCTTAAGGTTTCAGGGCTGTGGTTTTGAAGTGACAGCGAACATGAGGTTTTATAGTAATGAAACACAGCACACAGGAGTGTGACAATGAGATATTTGTGTAAGAATAAAGGTTCCCCCTGTCCCTCTCTCTTTCTCTCACTTCCTCTTCTCTTTGCTCGTTATTTTTTTTTTATGAACTAAAAGAAGCTAAGTAAAACCTGGGTATTCCGTAGTAATAACACGCTACATACCAAGGCTAAAATGTATGTTTCAGATTCGCTTGACTTTAGATTTTTATTTTATTTATTCGTTTTGTTTCTGTGTGTTTTGTCAGTAGATGAATGTTTTGTCTACATGTACATCTGCACATCATAAACAGGTATCAGATCCCATGGGGTTACATGTAAAGACAGTTGTGAGCCACGATGAGGCTATAGGAAATTGAACTCATGACCTCTGATAGAACAGCAGTCTTTAACCACTGAGCAATCTCTACAGCCCAGATTTTTAATTTAAATATAATTGCATGTGTGTTTGTGTATGTGTGTTTGTGTGTGTTCACACATGGGTGCAGATGTACACAGAGAACAATATAGGGCACCAGATGCCCGTAAGCTGGAGTGAGTTAGAAGCAGTAGAAAGCTGGTTGTTGTGGAAACTGGGGACCAATGCTGAGTTACTTGTGAGAGCAATACGTGCTCTTAATTGCTGAGCCTTCTCTCCAGCTCCCACGCTAGTCTTTTTTGTCTTTTTATGTGGGTTTTGAGACCCACACTAAGATCTTCTGCTTCCTTACAAGTGCTCTTATCCTTGGCGCCATTCCCCAGCCTGTTCCAGCTAGACTGTTAGAGTGTTTCAGTGAATGTGTTATTTAATATGAACTGCATGTATTTAAACATACAAACACACACATACACACGCTTACACACTCAGCATCTATTCTGTAGTCTACAAAGGTCATCATGGAGTGGTGACAGTGTGTTACATGAACTTGGAGTCTCATAGAATCTTTATTGCCACTTCACTGTAATTTCCTCAGGATCATTACAAGAGAATCTATTCTGAACACAATACATGTGTGCAGAAAATTATTTTCCTTTTCTTTACTTTGGGAAAATTGATCTTTCTCCTTCCCTTCTCCCCCATTGACTGGGACCTGAGAAATACCTTTATATTTTATCGGAACATTCAGAATTAAATGGAAATAATTTAATCTAACTATTCACCCGAGATACTATTCCTATATAGAATACCCAGTCTATTTATCTGCTAATCGATTAACTCTTCTTGTGATACTATAGAATTTTTATATTTTGATATTGTCTTTAAAAATATTTTCACCAATTACTCATCATAATTATGAATTCTTAAATAAACATGTATGTTTATGGATTTTAATATGTTTCTTTCCCTTAATATCAGATGCTATGGTCACATGGTCTAAATTATTATACAATAGCTTCATCTGATAACCTATATTTTTAAATGACATATCTCTTAATGTCATCTCGCTGGAAAAACTATAAAATGTTAGTGCTCTCATGTGTGCTAGAAAAACATTGTAGAGTCGGTTCTCTCTCTACCTATCATGGGTTCTGAGGATGACTCGGGATCAAGCTTTCATATCATAAACATACTGTCTAATGTTGTGATCCTCCTGTCTCTACCCCTTAAGACGAGCCTACCAGCATGCACCACCACACATGTTCTTCTTGGTTGCATCACCTGCTTTGTTTGGATGATGCTACATGAAATACAACACATGTGTTCTACTAGGAACAATCTGCAAGCAGACCATTTGACAAACGTCCTAGTAGAAATTTTAGACTCATGACCTTTGGGTGTGGAGAAATAACAACACTCACTTGCAGGAGAGATGACATCAGAATCCTAAGGAGTTTGGTTACCTTTCATGTTGCCTTGGGTGCTTTTACCTTCTCTGGAACCACATGATAGAATGGCCCTGAAGCTACTGTAATGGTAGTTCTGTTTGAATTCACATAGAGTCACTCTGAATTCTCATACTAAATGAGAAAAATTAGAACCTGTGTGTGACTGATATCTGATAGCAACCAACAGCTTACTTGTACTGAAACACGGTCAAGGTGAGCAGAAAAACAGCAGGATTCAAAAAAGAAAAGCACATTGGAGCTCTGTATAGGTTTGTGCAGATGTTACATTGCCCTTGCTTTCTTCCCTCATTTCTGTCTTTTTCATTTCAGGCAGGGACAGAGCTGAACAGTCATTAACAGAGCTGCCTTCACTCTCCAATACTACATGCATAAGGCATACATGAGAAAGGCAACAGCCAACAATTCTCAGAGACCATCATGTGCTGGACACTCTTCATGACTGGTGTGTAGACTTCTTTGCATGTCACTCATGATGTATTCCAGACCCAGAAACATGGTGAGCTGATGTAAAGGATTCCAATTGAGAAGGATGAACTGAGCTCAACTGGTCATGTATTCCCAAGGTGACGGCATTAGTTAAGATTCATGGTCAAGGCTGTCTGGGATGAGAGGTCTCTTGTTTTTCCCCCACAAGGTTTACTCTGTGCTTCTTGACCACATAAGATGAATCAAAACAGAAACATGTACACTTACACTAACTTTAGAAACACAATCTTCTCTGAGATAAGCATTGGGATCTCAGGCAACAGTGTCCTTCTCCTCTTCCACGTTCTCGCATTCAGTAGTGAGCACAAGCCCAGACTCACTGACTTGCCCATTGGCTTCTTGGCTGTAATCCACCTTCTANTGACTTGCCCATTGGCTTCTTGGCTGTAATCCACCTTCTGTTGCTGCTGGTTGCGAGTATCATAGCTACTGATATTTTCATGTTTCATCAAGGATGGGATGACATCACATGTAAATCTCTTCTCTTCTTATACAGATTTTTGAGGGGTCTCTCTGTTTGTGCCACCTGCTTGCTGAGTGTGCTCCAGGCCATCACTCTCAGCCCCAGAAACTCCTGTTTAGCAAAGTTCAAAAGAAAATTATCCCCATGTCACAACATATGCTCCTTGTTTGCCCTTTGTTCCGTCTATTCATCCATTTCCATTTACCTTTTCATCTACATGGTTAAGACCCCTAATGTGACCTCAGACCACCTACTGTATATTACTGAATCCTGCTCTCTTGTACATTTCAGTTTTCCAATGAAATATGTAATGTCCTCATTTTTCATCTTCAGGGAAGTTTTCGTTATGGGTATCATGGTCCTCTCCAGTGGGTACATGCTGATTCTTCTGTGCAGGCACAAGAAGCAGGTCCGGCATCTTCACATCACCAACTTTTCTCCAAAAGCATCGCCAGAGCAAAGGGCCTCCCGGACCATCCTTCTGCTCTTATGCTTCTTTGTGCTCATGTGTATCTTGGATAGCTTTATGATATTCTCAAGGCATATGTTCAAAGATGATCCAATATTCTACCTTATCCTGCTGCTTGTGGGCCATAGCTATGCCTCAGTCAGTCCTTTTGTGTTCATCAGCACTGAAAAGGATATCATTGGCCTTTTATGGTCCATGTTTGAGAGAACAGTGAGTATTTGATTATTCAGTGATGGGTAATTGTCCTTAAAATGAGATATGTTAATTCACATCCACAAATCTCTATTAACATGTTGTGTGGCAAATAATTTCTCCATAAGGATTCAGTTCACAGCACACTCTGTGAATCACTCATAGAAGACTTCCAGCCCTGCCTCAGGGTTCCAGTACTGTATTTTCTGAATGAACATTTTTCTGTTGAGTTAAACTTCATATTTATAGGCTGAGGAGATAATGTGTGGCTAAAAGGACTTGCTATGCAAAAGAAATGACCACAATGCAGTATCCAAGCTCACACAAAGACATGGGGTTTGGCCATGAATATGCACCTATAGCAACTGGACAGATAGGAGGATCCCCGGGTTATGCTAGTCAAGAGACTGGATTTGCAATCAGTGAGAGAATTTGTCTAGATGGATAAGATAGACAAGGAAAGAGAAGTGCATCTGCAGCATGAATTCTAATTGGTATTAGTAATCAAAACCCAGAGGCATTTATAGGGGTTAATGCTGAAGAACAGAGAAGCAGAGCTCCCTCTACTAGAGAACTCTTACCTCTACCAATGTTAAGACCAAAGGGGCGATCCTTTCCTCAGACTGCATCTCCAGTCTGCATCTGTCTTCATCAAACCTCAAATTTCACTGCGCCTCAGACTTCTCCTGCCTTATATTCTACTTCTCCAACCAGCCATATCACTCCTGTCTCCAACTTCCTAGTCCTGGGATTAAAGGCATGGGATCGGAAATGCTGGGATGTGAAAGGAGATTGCATTTCTGTTTTCCAGACACCCAGATAAGAATAATCACTCAAGAACTATGTAATTACAACACTGTTTTGCCAATGGCTCCGGCGTATTCCTAGAAAGTTCTTACATTTTACATTAATCTATTTTTATTCTTTTATATTTTACTAAGAGGATGATGTTTTCTTACCTCACACCTTGCTTCTTGGGTGGATACATGGCTTCTATCTGACTCTGCCTTCTTTCTCCATGCATTTAGTTTAGATTTCCCACTTAGCTATATTCTGCCTGCCATAAGCAAAAACAGCTTCTTTATTTACCAATGGTAGGAAAACATATTAGCATACAGAGGGAGATTCCACATCAGGGGTTAAATGTGCTTGCCACCTCTGCCTGGTCTCTGTGGCTAACTAATTGCTTAGCTCTGCACTCTGAACTTTAGGCAAGGTTTATTTGTTAAAACACAAACAAAATGTCACCACATTTCCCCTTTTGTCTAAAAGAAAAAATAAGAATATAACTAATTTTAAAAAACTATTTACAATAAGTATGATAGCTATGTACAAAATAAACAGGCAATAACTACATCAACAATGTCTAATCCATTTGCATATTACAAATTCAGAGAAAATACTCCATTATCTATCCCATCTTAGTAATCTAAAATCCTGTACATAATTTAATTTCTATCAAAACTTGTGTTACCATCCAAAACTAACTTTTACTATCTCTCAAACTTATATATTTTATGTTTCCTTAGTAAACTTCTTGTCTAAGCCTCATAAACAAGGATACTATAACTCTCTAGTCTTCAACTCCCTCAGAGACCTGAGAAAGAAATTATATTAACTGAGTAAACAGGAAGTGCAAGCAGGCCAATTCCAAAAATATTAGTAATGACAGAAGCAACAGTCATTTGGATGCCTGGAAAGTCATCCAAAGTTTGGGTCATCCGTCTTTGGCCTAGAGTCCTAGCATATCCGACAGCCTTTTTTACAAAGCAGGATATTTTGTGTCCTGCTTGTTTAATTAGGACAGCATACTCTCAGCAGTCAAAGCAGGGGTATTTTCTTGCTCTGTGTCTTACTTTTGCCACAAAGAAGGTAAACTCCACATAGAGTTTTTTGATGCCCATTATCTTCTCTGAACTAGATTGGTGTTACCAGTAGCAGACACTTCTCATTGTCATAAAAAAGAAAAACCTAGGTTATTAAAACATGTTATATGCCATATTCTGTATAATATGACCTGTTTATCTGAAATATATCTTGGTTTGACCTAGAAAGCATACCCAATGTGACTACAAGTTTGATTTTACTAGGTGATTTACTACTAACCCATATTTCCTTATTATCCTAAACTGTTGGTTATAATATTTTTAAATTTATTTATCAATTTATTAACTAATTAAAGATTTCTGTCTCTTCCCTACCGCTGCCTCCCCTTTCCCTCCCCCCCCAATCAAGTGCCTCTCCCTCCTCAGCCTA
>NW_026067996.1:67073-81343 GCF_014885135.2 Alexandromys fortis
TTTTTCCATATAAAGTTGATTATTGTCTTCTCCAGATCTGTGAAGAATTTTGATGGCATTTTGATGGGGATTGCATTGAATCTATATATTGCTCTTGGCAGAAGTGCCATTTTTACTATGTTGATCCTCCCAATCCAAGAGCAAGGGAGATCCTTCCATTTTCTGGTGTCCTCTTCTATTTCTTTCTTCAAAGTCTTAAAGTTCTTGTCAAATAGATCTTTCACTTCCTTTAGGTATTCCATTATTGAAACAGATCATGACCCCATAGATTCTCTGCTTTATGAGCCACATACAGCCTTTGCTTTCCTCTCTGTTCTTCTAGTCCTATGCATTCAACCTATCACATGTTTTGTATACCTGAGAATGGGTTCCAATTCCTAAGAACTGAACATCTGTCTACTGAAGAAGCCAATTTAGATGCCAAGATTCTGGAGTGATAATAGTCACATCTGCACCTATGTCTAATAATCCTTCCATTATAATGTTATTTATTCATACTCCCAGCTTTGGTCTTTGATTGTTTATGGAAGTCAGGCAAAATACATGTTTTCTATTGGAATTTTTGCTTCATCCTCCATGGTTATTCTATCATTCAGAGCAGTATGGGTTTTTATAACATTCATTGGATTTTCTAATTTTCCTGGGTAGGTGTGTCCTCCACAGTGACTGGGAATGACTGAACCATGTTTAATCTAGGGGCCTTCAAGAGGCCCCTCAAGGAGTTTTCCAATCATAACAGGTTTCCTTGTTTGTCTGTTTTTGCTCTACAATCATTGGTCCAATGTTGGCTTTAGCCACATCTTCTGCATAACTCAGATGATTGGGACTTCTATTTGGGGGATTCTCAGAAGAAACATTATTTCTAAAAATGCCCTGTCTACAATCCCTTCTCAGATATTAAATTCTACCACAATAAAAGCATTTAGGATTTTGATGTCTCTTCATACATTTGGAAATTCTAGTACTCCAGCCTCACTGTTACAGTCAAAGCACTCAATATTGGCTGTGTAAAGGATCCATTTATCCATTAGTTCTGTTCTGACTTTTAAGGACCCAAGTATCATTTTTCATTATACATTAGCATTTTCAAAAGTCAGAGATCCAACGAGTACTTGTCTATCTTCTGGATATGCTATCCCTATATGTACAACTTTAGTTAATCTTTGCAAAAAGTCACTAAATATTTCTCTTGGGCCTTGCATAACCTTAGTATATGATTCAATTCTTTTTCCTAGTTTTTGAATCTTGTTCCAAGAATTCAAGGCTACTGTATGGCATAGGGACAATATGTCTTCATTGTATGTATCTTTACTAACTGGATCAGACTAAGGGCCTTCACTGATAATTTGATCTTGGGAGGCCTCAAGTCCTCTAACTCTATCTTGGTAAGGGTCTAAGCCTCTTCTCTCCAAAAACTCTTGCACTGAAGCTGTAGGCCATGGCCTAGTACCGTTCAGACTAGTTGAATCCATTCATGTGGAGTGACTTTATTTCTTGAAGCCCATGTCTTTATCAATTCCCTCACATATGGTGAATGCATGACATAAGGTACTGCTATTTGTTTAATATCTTTCAAATCTTTCATACACATAGGTTCCATTTACATTCTGTATATACTTTTGGATACTGAGCATTTGCTGGCATTTCAGAGCCAATAACAAGATAAGTAGATAAAACACTTGGTAAGTTATCTCTGATGCTGAAAGGTACTGACGACACTAAATCTTTACTATTGTCTTTTCTCTGTACCTCCTTTTCTTGTTTATCAGTTCTGACAAGTTCCTCAATCTATTCAAATCTTTTTGTCACTATCTTTTGCAAAGTCTGAATCTCTTGACCTATGAATATTTCTAATGATTTCATCAAATCAATTAATTTCTGGTTCTCATTCTGCACACATGATTACCAGACTTAAATTTTTCCATTAATGTTAATTTCATCCTTAGAGATTATTTGGGTGGCATGTAGGTTGTCTTCCAAAAGGAATGTTCTATATACTAGCTTGTCATAACTTTTTAACAGATTTTGATTGTCAATTTCAATAGTATGAATCCTTTCAGATAATCTTTCGGTACCATTTTATAAGGTTTCATTACCCATTGACGTGGATTGAATTTTTTTCTGTCAAATTGTTGTTATAATTTTCATTGGTATGAATCCTTTCAGCCAACTTCTCATTACCAGTCTGTAAAGTCTGTATCATTTCTGAAAGTTTCTCATTCTTGACTCTGTTATCAAATCATTACTTTAAAGATATAATATAAATTATTAAACTGATAGCAGCTATGGCTAAGAAGGTATAAAGCCCAGGAAGGTCTTATATCTCTCCTAGTATTCCATCCATAATAGAAATGAAAAAGTTTTTAAATTCCTGGATGGGGATATTATCTGCAATTATTTTAGGAGTTGTTTACAAATTAAAAAAATATATTTAGTAGATGACTTCCTTTGTTAAAATCCTGCTTTAGTTGAGACTTTTAAGGTGTAATAATGATATAGACCAGAAAAAAATTGTAGATTTTTTTTTGCTGAAGAGAGCATTTTTATTAGCTTACTAGTTATCATCATCATCAGGGCCAGCCAGGATAGGAGCCTAAGTGGGAACCTAGAGGCAGAAACCATGGAGGAACTCTGCTAACTGGCTTGCTTCACCTGGTTATCTCAGCTACTTGAATATTCAGGTCAAGTCTACCTGCCAAGGGGAGACAAGGCCCACAGAAGGCTGGGTTATAAACATCAATTAGCAGTTTAAAAAAAAAGTCCCACAAAAATACCCACAGGTCAGGCTTATAGAAGCACTTCCTCAGTTGAGACTCCCTTTTCTCTATATTTCTAGGTATGTGTAAAGTAGACAAAACCTAATTGTTTTGTTTTAAAACTTTCCATTCAATTCATCAAATTCTAAGAGGAGCAATGTGTGTGACTGTGTATGATTCTGCATGTGTGTGCGTATACCACACATGTGTGGAAATGTTTGGTAATGCTGCCTTTGGGGATTATGTAAAACTGTAGATTTCCTAAGCAGAACTGAAAACCAAACTGAAGGGAATTTTATTAAAGAGACACCTGTCAGGACAGTCATGCATGGGTTGTAGAAGTCAGGAGAAGCTGCAGTAACATGGGAGATGCACACACTTGGTGTTGATGGCAAGCCATGGGACAGCAGGAGCCAAAGGAAGCCATCATCTTCTTTCACTCCCTTTGACTCCCTATTTGAGCACACGACTGTCCCTATATTCTAGATCAGGTGACTGCAGCTGAACCTCTGAGTGTTCAAGGTCACACTCAGAAAGTGGATCTGCAATCTGAAGAAGTGTGAATTCTGAGTTCACACTTACCAGTATCTTTTCTTTTCTTTTCTTTTCTTTTCTTTTCCTTCCCTTCCCTTCCCTTCCCTTCCCTTCCCTTTCCTTTCCTTTCCTTTCCTTTCCTTTCTTTTCTTTTGACAGGGTTTTGCAGTGTAACAGCCCTGGCTGTCCTGGAACTAGCTCTGTAGACCAGGATGACCTCAAACTCTTGGAGATTCGCCTGCCTCTGACTCTGGAATGCTAGGATTAAAGGATCACTGCCAAGCATACTAGCGTTTTTAGTGGAATTATGATAATAATATTTGATCTGGCAATAAGTGTACAGGTAAAGAAAACCTTAATAAAATTACTATGTGTGTGTCTAGTCCATGGGCACTCTTTCCTTGGCAAAGTTTCATTTCATTTTGTGAAAACTTCCCCCTTCAAATCAACTAAAAACATATCACCACCTGACAGCCAAGATGATGCCAGTGAAAACCAAGTGAGACACTGCCCAGAGAAATGAACACATGATGTAATAAGAAAGGAAATTTTTTCTATAGTATATGAAGTTTATTGTTGAACAAAGTTGACACCCTGATAAAGGTTGAGCATGGGGCATGTAAGCTAGCTACAGGCGGGAAAGGTTAGGATAAGTGTGAAAGTAAGGATGGATTCTGGATGGCATATGGGAGAGCTGAGATCTTAGTAGGTTGAGGGTGAATTGGGATGCATGTGTACACCTTCTGGGCAATGATCCTTTTCTGGATGAATAAGGCAATGCTGTAATAAAGGAGTTTCTTGATTTCTCTTTAGACACCTACTATATGATTCTACCCAGCATAATATGAATAAAGACAATGAACCATACTGTAAAACCAATATCAGAAATGTCTTCTTTGAAATAAGCATTGGCATCTCAGCCAGCAGTGTCCTTCTCCTCATCCACATCTTCATGTTTTTCGTGGCCACAGGCCATGTTGGACTCAGGAGTCCAAACATCAGGGAGGAGTTGCTCCAGACACCATTCACACAACCACAATTGATGCAAAAGCAAGAGGATTTTTATTCATGACAGGGCCTTTCAGGTTTGGGATATGAAGGACATCCAATAGCTGTTACAGCCCATCTTTTAAAGTGAAAAGCCATAGGCACAAAGAGGGAACCTAAAGGTTGTTTTTCAACATATTGGATTGGCTTATTTAAAGGGTTACTAGCAGTGATTGGTCTATTTCAGGGCAGGAGAATAGCTACATGGTTGGGTGAGATAAGGGGAAGCATCTGTGGGCCATCCTTGTTCCACTGACTAAATCAATACATCAGGAACTGAGTCAACATCTGTGGGTTGTCTTTGCTTCAGTTCCCGGAATGGAGTTATGTTTGAAGATTATTTACAAGGACACAGGAGGATGAGCAAGTCCCTGCCTACCACTGTCTCAGCTCCCAGTCTTTCCTTTTTAATGTTAAATCTTTCTCCACGAGACCACTTCCTCCAGGGGCCTCCAGCATGTGGGGGGGCGGCGACTGTCCCATTTCCAAATGTGAAGAGGCTTCAGAAAATATCTTTAGAGCTGAGAGGCCTCAGAATGCATTTAGAGTCTTTTATCCAAAACTCAGTGACCTGACCATTGACTTTGTGGCCTTAACACACCTAATGATGCTGCTTATTGCTGTGTATGTAACTCAAGACATTTTTATATCATCAGGGGGATGAGATGACATCACATGTAAACTTCTTATCTTTTTGCATAGTTTTTCAGGGGGCTATCAATGTGTGCCAACTGCCCATAGAGTATCTTCCAGGCCATCATCCTCTGCTTTCAAACACTCATTTAGTGAAGTACAAACAGAATACTGCTCATCTTACTTTTTTTTATTTTCCTGTGTATCTTCTATACAGTCAATGGCAGTCATATTATTATAACAGCTATTGTTACCCTCAATCTCACCTCAGATAATCATATATATCACTGAATCTTGCTCTTTCCTACCAACAGGTTATTCAGTACAACACATGTTCGCCATACTGCTGGCTTTCAGGAATGTCTTCCTTATCAGACTCATGGTCTCTTGACTTGGTACATGGTGACTCTCTTGTACAGGCATAAGATTCAGTCCCTGTGCCTTCAGACTGCAAACCTTCCTCCAAAAGCATCTTTAGGACTATCCAGACCGTCCTGCTGCATATATTTTTTGGTGATATCAACTTTGGGCAGTATTATCTGCTACTCAAGAACTATGTTTTACAGAAATCCGGTACTGTATATGTCCATATTCTTGTGGCCCATAGTTACACCACAGTCAGTCCTCTGCTTATTATCGGTGATGAAAAACAAATAATTAACCTTTTGATATCCATGTGTGAGAGGATAGTAATCATTTGACTTTCTTTTATTGTATAGTTCTTTTCAAGATGAACCAATGTGTTGTCACCAGAGTTATGAATCATGGCAGAATGGGCATGTACTAAGTTAGAAGAAAATGTGGGATTGTGCCTTTTCTGTTTAGTTTATTCACTTTTCTATATCTGTATGGATGTCAGATTTATATAAGAAATCAAACAACACACAATCTGAGTTATTGCAAGGGGTATATATATATGTATATATATGTGTGTGTATGTATGTATGTATATGCGTATGTATATGTCTTCCAGTGAGACTTAAGATGTAATCTCACTTGTTTTTCCTGTAAGATTTATACTTCATTAAATATGAGTCCCAATATTTTAACTGCCCAGTTATATCTTTTTTTCAAAGCTATATAAATAAACACTTGTTACTATATAATCACATGATCCAGAAAATACATAGACACACACATGCACACCAGTTATAGTCACATAATAAAACAGTCATATACAGAACAATGCCTGTGACACTCTCAACATTCAATGGTACAAGCAACCTAAGGTTTAGAATCGTTTGAATATAGGAACAGATTGTAGACTATTCATGAGGGAACTCTTATGAGTCAGTCTCAGAATGGAGGAGACTGTGGTACAGGAACCAACACCAATGAGCCCTGATTCTACTCTGCAAAGTGTAACTGGAGTGACCCAGGAGCACACACTGTATGAATCTACTAATAGTCAGGATTCAGAGAAGCCAGCAGGAGCAAGTCCCAGGAGGGTATTCTAGATTTTCAAGAAAGTAGACATTGTGGATCTTTTGATGATGGAGACAGTTTTAGTTCAGGAAGAGAATGCTGTGGAATCATGTGTTATGTCTGCACAATAAGGTGAGTGTGCTGACTGACACTGACTGTAAGTCCAGTGTTCAGAATGGGAAACGCTGATGTTATGTGTGTTTTCTCATACTGAAAAGGTGCATTTACTTTGAATGTGCTGCAGAAAGCATGGCCTCTGAAATTAAAAATGAATAGATTCTAAAAGTACCAAACTCTAATTTCCAACAGTTTTGAGACCTTATAATGAATTCATCCCAGGCAGAGGATGCAACATTATTATTAATGCTTTCCTTACCTTCAATTTCCCAGAAAAAGGAGGGAAGACCTTCAGTTAAGCAGCACCCTTGAGGAGGTGCCCATTCCCTTTGGAAGTTCCCAGCTTGCACATGTCCTCTTTATTTTGGGTACCATGCAGTGTTTAATATATCCATATATCACATAAGGACTGTTTATATCAAGCTAAATACTTTATCCCCAACACTTGTCACTTTTTTACAGAAACATTTTCTAGAGCCTTTCTGCCTGCTGTTTGAAATCTCTGGTGATGCCTTGTTACCTCCACACACCACACTGTGCAGCAGCACACTAGACACTTTTAATTTCTACCATTTTTGTCTTTACCCTTTTATTGAAAGTATGTTTTTTCTCATACAATATATCCTGATTACAGTTTCTCTACACTATATTCCCTAGTTACTCCCAACCTCCACTCCCATCTGGATCCTCACCATTTCTCTCTCTCATTAGAAAAATCAGGCTTCAAAGAGATATTAACAAAACATAAAAAAATAAAATATAATAAGACAAAAAACATCATATTAAAGTTGGACAAGTATAGATGGAGGCTGCTTGTTCATTTCCTGGCTGCCCAGACCCGAACTAATAACACAGAAACTGTATTAATTAAAAAACTGTTCAGCTTATTAGGTCAGGCTTTTTATTAGCTAACTCTTACGTCTTAAGTTAACCCATTCCTATTATTTTGTATTTTATCTTGAAGCTCGTGGTTTACCAATAAGGTCCCTTTTGATGGACATCTTTCTCCTTCAGCAGCTACATGGCATCTCATTGATTCTGCCTTCTTTTCTCTTCTATCTCTGTTTGGAATTCCCACTTTGCTCTAATCTGCCCTGTCATAGGTCCAAAGCAATTTCATTATTAACCACTAGTAATAAAACATATTCACAGCATACAGAAGGGAATCCCACATCACTCCCATATTCTGTCTAAATAAAAGGAAGGTTTTAACTTTAACATAGTAAAATTACATATAATAGAACAGCTTTCAAGCAAGAATTATAGTTACAATATTTAGTCCATTTACATTTGACAAATTAAAAAAATACTCTATCATCTTTCCTATCTTTGTGAGTCTAAAGTTCTATATCTAATATATATTTTATAATTATAACTATCTTTCTTAAACTCCATCAAAGAATCTAGAGCCCATTCCAAAAATGCGGTTACCAAGAAGCTGCACTGAACTCTGTTCTTTTATGTCTAGAATTCCTCCCCAAGCTTCCTCAGGTTTTGTGTGGATGTAGTTGCATGATTAATCTGTATTTGTCACACAAATATTATGAGCCCAAGAATCAGAGACCCAATCATTCAACACTCAGGAGTCCCCCAGAAATACTAAACTTTAGCTATAAAACATACACAGAGGACCTAGTGCAGACCCATGTAGGCCCTGTGCTTGCTGCTTCAGTCTCTGAGAGTTCATATGAGCTTTCTCAGCTGATTCAAAGGGCCTAGTTCTAGTGTCCTCCATAACATCTAGCTCTTACACTCTTTCTTCCTCCTATTCTATTGGATTCCCTGAGTTCTCATGAGAGAGATTTGGTAGAGAGATCAAATTTAGAGTTGTGTATTACAAGGTATGTTTGTATGTATGTTTAATGCCTGGCTGTGGGTCGCTGCATTTGTTCCTATCACAGAACAAAGTGTCTCTGATGATGGCTGAATAAGGCACTGATCAATGAGTACAGCAAATTATCTTTATCATTGTTTTATCGTTCCATTCTTTTTAAGGCTAGCAGTATTTAGATTTATCCTAGGTCTCTGGGCTATTTAATCTCTGGTTCTTGGTCATCCACACAGTGTCAGGTATGGGTCCCATCTTGTAGACTGGGTCTTAAGTCAAGTCACACCTTGGTTGGTTAATCCCGCAAACTTTGTTCCACCATTGCCTTAGGTTATTTTACAGGCAGGACAGCATTGTAGTTCAAAGGGTTTGTGGCTGAGTTGGTGTTTACATTTGTTTTGGGTAGCCTGAAGAATGCCTTTCTGTACCAAAGACACTAGAAAGTATGGGTCAAGGTTCTATATGGGCTCCAGGTCCACCTCTCCATGTGCAATGAGTTGTGTGGGTGCTGTCTTCAGCAACAGGGTCTTGCTGTCAGTTTGTGGAGAACAACCTATTATCGTGGACTTCCTAAGTTCTCTGGACATTTCCATGGGATCCCTTCCCTTTGACCAACAACTCAAGTGGGTATAATTCATTCCCTGTACTAGAAGATTTGCTTGGTGACAAGAGAAGTTCAGCTGGAACTCTGTCTCCCCAAGTTTTTCAAGACATTAAGCCAGACTTCACATATTTTAGGAAATATCCATTGCACTAGGTTTCCATAATACCCCTCAAGTGCCCCTCAATTCTAGCTATCTCTACCTGCATTCCTGTTCTAAAAGCCCTCTTCAACCCCTCTCTAAACCTGAAAACCCTGCTCCTTTCTTTCCCCCTCCCCAGTGCACCCTTAAAATCTATTCTATTTCCCCTTCCCATAGAGATCCATGTGTTCCCCCCATACTTCCCCGCACACACATTTCCCTTATTCTATATCTAACCTCTCTGAGTCTACTGAAAGTTGCTTGGTTATCATTTACTTAAAAGTCAATATCCACATATAAGCAAATACACACCATTTATTTCTTTCTGTGTCTATGTTACCTCACTCAGGATGATTTTCTAGTTCCATAGCTTTGCCTGTAAATTTCATGATATAGTTTTTTTAACAGCTGAATCCATTGTGTAGATGTACCACAATTTTTTAACCCATTCTTCTGGATAGACATCCAGGTTGTTTCCAAATCCTGGCTATTATGAATAGAGCAGTAAAGAACATGGTTGAACAAGTGTCTCTGTGTTAGTATGAAGTGTCCTTTGGGTATGTTCCTAAAAATGGTACATATGGATCTTGAGGTAGATTGATTCCCATCTTTCTGAGGAACCACCACAGTGATTTACACAGTGGCCATTCAAGTTTCTATCAGCGATGGCTGAGTGTTCCACTTATTTCAAAATCTTGCTTGTGTGAGTTGTCATTTATTTGTGTCATTGATCTTAGCCACTCTGTCAGGAATAACAAGAAATCCCAAAGTAGTTTAATTTGCATGCCTCTGATGGCTAAGAATGTTGAGCATTTTTAAGTGTTTCTCAGCCATCTGAGTCTCTGCCCTGAGAATTCTGTTTACATTTGTACCCCATCTTAGTTGGATTATTTGTGTTTTCATATCGATTGATATTTCTGTTAGGTTCAGTTTATTTTGTGTTACATTGAAGTCTTAGATCTATTTGAAAATGAAATTTGTGCAGGGTGATACGTAGGGACATATTTGGATTTTTGCAATGCAACCATCCAGTTCCATTAACAGCACTTCTTGGACATACTGTCTTTTTTCCATTGTATATTTCTGGCTTCTTTATCAAACTCAGAAGCCCATAGATATATAGACTTATGCCTGGGTCTTCAGTTTTATTCCTTTGATCAACATACCTGTTATTATGCCAGTACCATGCTGTTTTATTGCTACAGCTTTGTAGTACAACTTGAAATCCGGAATGCTGATGCCTCCAGCAATTTTTATTGTTCAGGGTTGGGGTTGTTAGAACTATTCTGTCTTTTTGTGTTCCAAAACATAGAGGGTAATTGTCCTTTCATGATCTGTGAAGAATTGTATTGGAATTTTGATGGAAATTGCACTGACTCTATTGATTGCTTTTGGTGGTGGGGGGGTATTTTTACTGTTAATTCTACTCATCCATGACGATGGGAGATCTTTCCATCATATGATGTTTTCTTCAATTTCTTTCTGCAAAGACTTGAAGTTTTTATCACACAAGTCTTTTACTTGCTTGCTTAGAGTTAACCCCCCAAAAGAGTTACTTTATATTATTTGAGATTATGATAAGGGTGTTATATCTCTGGTTTCTTTCTCAATCCATTTGTTATTTGTATATAGGAAGGCTACTGATTTTTGTGAGCTTGTATAGTATTCAGCTACTACTCTGCTGAAAGTGTTTATTAGCTGAGCTTTAGCAGTTTCTTGGTGGAACTTTTCAGGTCACTTATGTATACTATAATGGCATCTGTAAATAAAGATACTTTGACTTCTTCTTTCCCATTTATATACACTTGATCTCCTTCAGTTGTCTGATTGCTCTAGCTAAGACTCAACTACTATGTTGAATAGGTATGGAGAGACAGGACAAACTTGTCTTATTCCTGATTTTAGTGCAATTGCTTTGAGCCCCTCTCCTTTTAAATTGGTTGACTAGAGCTTTGTTGTAAACTGCACTTATTGTGTTTAGGTAGGTCCCTTTTATCCCTAATCTCTCCAGGACTTTGATCATGAAGGTATTTTGGACTTTGTCAAATGACTTTTCTACATCTAATGAGATGATCATGTGGTTTCTGTCTTTCAGTTTGTTTATAAGAAGGATTAAAGTTACTGATCTTCTTATTTAAACCATCCCTGCACCCCTGGGATAAAATTGTCTATTTGATCATGAAGGATGATCTGTTCTTGGGTTAAGGTTGGAAGTATTTTATTGAGGATATTTTGTGTGTGTGTCTATGTTCAAAAGGGATACTGACTGTAATTCTTATTCTCTGTTAGGTCTTCGTGTGGTTTGTATAACCGAGAGCTGTGGCTTCATAAAATCAACTAAGCAATGTTCCTTCTCTTTCTATTTTAGGGAAATATTTGAGGAATATTGGCATTAGCTCTTCATTGAAAGTCTAGTAGAATTCTGTGGTAAAACTACAAGACTGTAGCCTTTTTCCTTTTGGTTGGGATACTTTTAATCAGTATTTCTATTTCTCTAGGATTTATGGGTCTGTTTAAATACCTGAAATATTTCCATCAAAATCATAGAAGAAAATTTCTTTAACCTAAAGAAGATGCCTGGTCCAGGAAGCATACAGAACACCAAACAGCCTGGACAAGAAAAAAAAAAGTCCCCTTGAAAAATAATAATGAAAACATTAATTATACAGAACAAAGCAATAATATTAAAAACTGCTAGGGAAAAATCAATTAACATATGAAGGCACCCTATTAGAATTACTCCAGACTTCTCAATGGAGACTCTAGGAGCCAGAATAGCCTGACTAGATATGCTGCATAAACTGCAGGTGACAGCCCAGGCTACTATACCCAGCAAAATTTTCCATTATCATAGATGGAGAAAAAAGATATTCCTTCATAAAAACTATGTTTAAGCAGCATCTATCTACAAATCCCACCCTATAGAAGGTGCTAGGGGGAAAATACCAACCTAAAGATGTTAACTACAAATATAAACAGAGATTAAATAATCTCAGACCAGCAAAATTAAAAGAAGGTAAACATACAAGCACATTCAACACACACCCAATAGCTATCAACACCGCCAGCACCACCACTGTCACCAACAACATCAACAAGATCACCAGCAACAACATCACCAGCACTACCGCCATCACAAAAAAAATAACCGAAATAAGCAATCATTGGTTACTGGTGTCTGTCAGTATCAATCGTGTCAGTTCCACAATAAAGACACAGTCTTACAAATAGATGTGAAAACTGGATCCATTTTCTGCTCCATCCAAGAAACACAGCTCAATATCTTAGACATTACCTCTGATAAGGGTTGGGAAAAGATATTCCAAGCAAATGAACATAATGGCTAACCTAAGCTTGTGTAGCCATTTTAATATCTAGCAAAACAGACTTTTAACCAAAACTAATCAGAAGGTCTAGGAAATTGGGACAACATAGAGTTGGAATGGTCTAGCTGCCTTGAGAACATGCCTCATAGGTTTTTTAGGTGAAGGCCCATGGATCCAGGAGCACTGTTTGCCATTCAGTTCCTGAGTAACTGAGATACTCCCTCAGTAGGTGAAACATTCAGGACACCTTGTGTTTTCTCTCTGTTTCCTAGAAGTCAGCAAAGCCTGTAGAGGCTTGACGGGAAATTTGGTTTAAACATCAATCTTTGTAAAGTTGGTTACTGTTCTCTTGAAGTCTGTGAAGAATTTTGTTAGGATTTTGATGGGGATTGCATTGAATATATAGATTGCCTTTGTTAGAATTGCCATTTTTACTATGTTGATCCTACCACTCCAAGAGCATGGGAGATCCTTCCATTTTCTGGTGTCCTCTTCAATTGCTTTCTTCAAAGACTTAAAGTTCTTGTCAACTAGATCTTTCACTTCCTTGGATAGTGTTACCCCGGGATACTTTATGCTATTTGTGGCTATCGTGAAAGGTGATGTTTCTCTGATTTCCCTCTCTGCTTCTTTATCCTTTGTGTATAGGAGGGCAACTGATTTTTTGGAGTTGATCTTGTGTCCTGCCACATCACTGAAGGTGTTTATCAGCTGTAGGAGTTCTCTAGTAGAGTTTTTGGGGTCACTTATATACACTATCATATCATCAGCAAATAACGAAAGTTTGACTTCTTCCTTTCTAATTCGAATCCCCTTGATCTTATTTTGTCTTATTGCTATTGCTAGAACTTCAGGCACTATATTGAAGAGATATGGAGAGAGTGGACAGCCTTGTCTTGTTCCTGATTTTAGTGGAATCGCTTTGAGTTGCTCTCCATTTAATTTGATGTTAGCTGTCAGCTTGCTGTATATTGCTTTTATTATATTCAGATATGATCATTGTATCCCTAATCTCTCCAAGACCTTTATCATAAAGGGGTGTTGAATTTTGTCAAATGCTTTTTCAGCATCTAATGAAATGATCATATTGGGTTTTTTTTCTTTCAGTTTATTTATATGATGGATTACATTGATAGATGTAACTTTCGAATGTTGAACCAGCCCTGCATCTCTGGGATGAAGCCTACTTGATCATAATGAATGATTTTTTGATGTGTTCTTGGATTTGGTTTCCAGTATTTTATTGAGAATTTTTGCATTCATGTTCATGAGTGAGATTGATCTGTAATTCTCTTTCTTGGTCTTTGTGTGGTTTTTGTATCAGGGTAACTGTAGCTTCATAAAGAGTTTGGCAATGACTCTTCTGTTTCTATTATAAGGAACACATATATGTATTAGCTCTTCTTGGAGGTTCTGCTATAATTCTGCACTAAAACCATCTGGCCCTGCGCTTTTTTTGGTTGGGAGGTTTTTGATGACAGCTTCTATTTCCTCGTGACTTATATATAGGTCTATTTAAATTGTTCACCTGGTCTTGATTCAACTTTATATGGAAAAACAAAAAACCCAGGAGAGCCAAAATAATCCTGTACAATAATAGAACTTCTGGAGGCATTACCATCCCTGACATCAAACTCTACTACAGAGCCACTGTAATGAAAAAAGCTTGGTATTGGAATAAAAAAAGAGAAGTTGACCAATGAAATCAAATCAAAGACCTGGATATTAATCCACAAACCTATTAATACCTTATTTTTGACAAACAAGCTAAAATTATACAGTGGAAGAAAGAAAGCATTTTTAACAAATGGTGCTGGCATAACTGGATGTCAACCTGTAGAAGAATGAAAATAGATCCATA
>NW_026067996.1:83289-96317 GCF_014885135.2 Alexandromys fortis
ATATCATCTTACACCTGTCAGAATGGCTAAAATCAAAAACACCAATGATATCCTTTGCTGGAGAGGTTGTGGAGAAAGGGGTACCCTCATCCATTGCTGGTGGGAATGCAAACTTGTGCAACCACTTTGGAAAGCAGTGTGGCGGTTTCTCAGGAAATTCGGGATCAACCTACCCCTGGACCCAGCAATGCCACTCTTGGGAATATACCCAAGAGATGCCCGATCATATGACAGGGGCATTTGTTCAACTATGTTCATAGCAGCATTGTTTGTAATAGCCAGAACCTGGAAACAACCTAGATGTCCTTCAATGGAAGAATGGATGAAGAAAGTGTGGAATATATACACATTAGAATACTACTCAGCGGTAAAAAACAATGACTTCTTGAATTTTGCATGCAAATGGATGGAAATAGAAAACACTATCCTGAGTGAGGTAACCCAGACCCAAAAAGATGTCAACTTAATTTTTGACATGAGTTTAAAGCGTTCTCTTCAAATTCTAATATCTGAAATACTAATCACTCCTCATGAAATCATTGTTTTTCTTTTCGTAATTGAGTCTCTCACTGTAGCCAAGGCTAGCCTTGAACATACAACCCTCCTGCCTCCAACTGTGTAGTCATCACTTACTCAGACATCAGAAGAGACCACCAGGCTTGCGTGACTGCAGGCTTCAGCTACAGGTCCCCTGGTTCCTTTTTTATAGGACTCATAATGCTTTTTATACCTCTTAGTTCTATTGGAGAAGAAGCAAAATCACTTATATCTTCAGAACCAGTTCCTCCTTCTGTCAGTGAAAACAATGCTGATCACTGGGGCTCCTTATGGAGCAGAGCCCGCCTCGTCACAGCCTCAGCTATGTCCCATCTGCCTGTGGTCACTTTGGCTCTCCAGCTCTGCCTTGACCTCTACATTCCACCTAAGTTGTTACAGTTCACTTTCAAATTTCACTAACAGCTAAAATCCTAAAATCGGAGTTTGGGGATATTGGGAACCAGAATCAACACCACCTGGAAAACAAGAGCTCATGGAAGGACTGACCCCAGGACAGGCTGCCTGTCACACTATAGAGAGAGGACCCTCAGGTCAACAAGGAACTCATAGGAGGATAACAAGGATCACAGAGAGATTTCATGGTCATAAAATTTGTACAAATTAATTCTAAGGAGTAAGCTGAAAAAAGTTAAGGATGTTTATTTCATGCGATCTTTCTGATTGCCCGCGAAGGGTGTCAAGGGAGCTCAGATAAAGTTTGCGCTCAGCCCTCCCCAGATGCCTGTTATCCAGCACAGAGAAAGTACTGTGACAGGCAGGCATGGTGCTCCACCGGGATGCCACATTTCCGTGCTCCCCAGCGGGAACTTGTCATCTTCGACAGACACTAAAATTACAAACTGCAGAGATGCATTAAAACCCCTTCTACTTGAGCCGGGGCAGATCTCCTCAGACAGAGAGAGTCCTCACCTGCCATGTCCATCTGGGTAAGTGCTCTGCACCCAAGTGCAAACTCAGAAGGTGGTCTGGTCCCAGGCAGGCTGTGGGAGGAGGAGCAGTGGGGCTCAGGGAGGTTTTCAGTGTCTGCAGAGGGGATGCTGAGCTCTGACAGCCCCTCAGCACAGTAACTGTGTGCTGCAGGGCAAAGAGGGTATTTTCTTCTTAGGATATTCTTTTCCTCAGTTTACAGACACTCAGAATTAATTTTGGATCCACATTTATTTCTAAGAAATAAGTAGCTCACAATGAATAGCTGGAAAAGTTGTCAATTTCAAAGCGTTTTACTGATTTACCTATTCCTAAGACAAACGATCAGAGAGCTGAAAGATTGGGATTCTCACTTTAATTAAATGTCCTCAGCCGTGCACCTATTGCTATGGTACATGCAGCAGAGCAATGTTAATGTAAGTTCTTCTGAGCTTGAGTTATCAAAGATTTAAAAATCTATGTAACAATCAAGGCTGTAGATTCTAAACCACATCCCAAAGAGGGTGACTTCACAGGACTGCAAACTGCCTGCCAGTGTTAGCTTACAGTCACTATTCATTCTAATCCAATTCCCAAAATCACAAATCAGAGGTCATGATCCTTAGCCTGTACCAGTCTGGTAGGAACTGTCACTGAGTAGCCATGATGATGAGGTTGCCAGGACAATAATTGTTAAATTGCACTGAACACAATGGCTGGTTCCTTCCCTGACTGACTGAGACCTAGGTATAGGACTTTCCAGGAAGAATGGTTGCTTGTTTTACCTTTTCTCTATGTTCTTGTCATACACTGTATATAATTTTTTATAATGGAAAAATCTGAATCTCATTTGTTTCGGGATTTTTTTTTTTTAGACAACTCAACTCCACTCTGTCATGCTGTCTCTACTTGGTTTTCAGGTTTTTCCCAAACCTCATATTTTCTTGAACTTAAGTGAAGAGGTGGGACAGGAACCAACTTAGTTTTCTTGTCACTGAGGCAATGAACGCTCTGACAGGGAGGTCAGAGCCCCTTAGCAGCAAAGCCGGTCCTGCTTCATGCACGTGACTTGAGGATAATACTCAGTCAGGATGTTTACCTTTAGCAAAATGCTAACTTTAAAACTAGGAAGACACTGGGGAGAGATGGCTGGCACACCAGGAATGGAAACCATCACCAAGCATATGCCAGCGCTGATTCCAGAGACCAAAATAAGTGAACTGGAATGTGATGCGCAAATCATGAAGAGCCTTTGGGATACGGAATGACAGCTGTTTCTGAAAGGCTGTGAGAATTGTATTTTAAATTTTGAAACCTTGGAAGCCGCATCTCTGGGCTCAGACTGGCAGCAAGAATTACACCTGATGTTTCTAAATCACCCTCCAGAATGAGCAGGAGCAGAAGAACAGCCCCAGAAGAACAGCATGGCACAGACTCCAGCCACCAACGTTGGACCTATACAGTGCTGCACCACAACCTGCTTCCCTCATCACCCAGTGATGCCTGCTGAGAGGCTTGGCTTTGCTGCTAAGGGGCTGATTGATTCATCAATAAGGTGAGCATCTAGTTGCTCTTTTACCAGCTGTTCTAAAGCCTGCAGCTTTTCATCAGCTAAAGGCCATTGCATAACCCATATTGGTCTCTCAGTCAGCTATTTTAAAGGTAGGGGCTGTTGGTAGCTCTAAAGGTTTGCTAGTTGCTTTGTGTTCTTGTTTAGGCTGAATGGCAGGTGACCTTTGTGTATAGTACCTTAAAATATCCTTCCCATAATTATAAATTTCTGGGACTGCAGGAATGTTAATCTGGGCATCCCATTGCTGCAGCAGGTCATGACCCCATAAATTTACTACAATATTAGCCACATATGGTCTCAGCTTCCCTCTCTGAACTTCTGGCCCTATGCAGTCAACCCATTTCATGCTTTGTTTCACTTGAGATAGGGTTCTAATTCCTAGTAATTGAACATCTGCCTCTTGAATAGACCAATTTTGATGCCAAGATTTTGGAGTATGATACTAATATCCACACCCATGTCTGTCAAACCAACAATTACAATGCCATTTATATGTACTCTTAGCTTTGGTCTTTGACCATTTATAGAAGTCTGCCAGAATATATGCTTCCTATTTCCTGTCAGAACTTTTTATTTGTCCTCCATATATATGCCATCATCTAGAACAGTGTGGTCTTTTACAGAAGGCTCTGGGTTTTTTAATTTTCCTGGTGAGACATGTCTTCCACAGTGACTGGGTATGACTGGGACACTTTGGGCTTGGGAGCCTGTGAGAGGCCCCTCAAGAAGTTTCCTGATGCTATCTGGTTGCCTTGTTGTTGATCTGCATTCATTGGTCCAATGTCAACCTTTGCCACACCTTCTACGTATACATGAAGGCTGAGTCCTCCTGTTCTTGCCATTTCCAGTGGAGATATTATTCCTTGGAATTCCTTGTCTACAATCCCTTATCAGATGCCCTATTCTACCACAATTAAAACATTTGGCATTTTGATATTTCCTCATTCCTTTGGAAATTGCCTCTCCTACCCAAGATTCAGTATTATAGTCAAATGTTTCAATGTTCATTGTATGCAGGATCCATTCATACATAGGTGCCGTCTAACCTTTAAAGGCCCAAGTATCTTTATGCATTCTAAATTGGCATTTTCAAAAGCCAGAGATTAAATAAGTACTTGTCTAGTTTCTGGGTCTGTTACTCCTATTTATACAGCTTTAGTTAATCTTTGTAAAAAAAATCATTAAAGCATTCTCTCTGGCCCTGTTTAATCCTGGTATATAATTCAATTAATTTTTCTAGTTCTTGAATCCTTCCCCAAGCATTTAAGGCTACTTTGTGGCATGGGGACAAGATTTATTCATCATAAAGAGCTTGAACCTGTGGATCAGCATAAGTGCCCTCACCAAGAATTTGATCATTAGATGTCTCAAGTCCTTTTGATTTTCTTTGTTATTCTAAAATTTTAGCTTCTTCTCTGAAATAATATTTAAACATCAACTGAGGCCCATCATCCAGGACTGCTGAAACGAACTGAAGCCAATCATGTGGTATCACCTTAATGTTATAAACCCATGTCTTTACCATGTCCCTAACAAATGTGGAATGCAAGCCATAAGTTACGACAGCTTGCTTAATTTCTTTTAGATCATTAATTCCTATAGGTATCCATCTACCTTCTTTGGATCCTTTTGGGCATTTAGAACTTGATGCTTTGTTGGAGTAGATCACAGAGTAGGAAGCTAAAACACTGGGTAAGTCATCTCTGACAGTTACTGGCATTGTTGAATCTTGTCCTTGTGCCTTCTTTCCCCGTTCATCAGCTCCAATAATTACCTCAATCATTCAAATCTTTTTACTATTTTCTTTTGTAAAGCCTGAATCTCCTGGCCTGTATATATTTCTAGTGATTTTATTGAGGCACCTAGCCTCTGGTCCTCATTCTGCACATGTGATTCCAAGGTCTGAAGTTTCTGCTTTAAAGATTGTTGGACTCTGGCGTCCAAACACCGAGAAGGAGTCGCCCCCAGAGACCATCTCACACACTACAGCTGATGCAAAAGCATGAGGATTTTATTAATTCTGTCATGACAGGGTCCCCCAGCATTCAGGAAGCCGAGGGACCTCGAATAGCGGGTACAGTCTACTTTTAAAGGGGCCACAGAAGCAAGGGGGGTTGTTCTTTGACTATTCTGATTGGCTTATTTGAAAGGGCTATTACCAATAATTGACTGGAGAGCTGTTGCCAGATCAGATGAGGTAAGAGGTCATTTTGACCCCGTTTCCCAGGGGACCGAACCAAAGCATATGTATATGGGTAGTTGTTCAGGAACTGAGTATGTGCGAGTGTAGCTGTTAGGTCTTTGGTTCCCAGGGGAGGAGAGGAAGCACTATGGCACAGAGGCTGAGAGGATTCAGAATTGTCAAAAATGGCTTCAGGATTGTCTTAAAGTCTTACAAGATAATGCCTAATCCTTGAACATAATCGTGGAGAGATACTCTAGCTGCTAACCTATCATAAACTTTTAACAAATTTTGATTGTCAAATTCAACAGTATGAATTCTTTCAGGTATTTTCTCAGTACCCTTAGATATGGATTCAATTTTGTCTGCCAAATTAATGCAGGTAACGTTTGATTTTCGATGGTATTAATCCTGTCAACTAACTGGTCATTATTAGTCTGTAAAGACTGTATCATTCCTAAAAGTGTCACATTCTTTCTTAATGATATAATATGAAGAAAAATCTGAGTCCCAATACCCAATAAATGGAAGTATTACCATAACCATATAAGCCTTGCAGAATGCAATCCATAGTATTAGCAAAAATGATACTAAAAGTTTCAATATTAATATAGTCTGCCATATTGTTTTATTATTTACCTGTAATGAGATCTGGTAAATTGTTTTAGGTGTAATAATCTTTATTGTCCAGCAGGTATCGTGGTTGCATACTCGTGACTAGCAGCAGTGCAAATGGGAGCAACAGGAAAGGTATTGAGCAGCTTTAGTTTCCTGCCTTGATAATGATTAAATACTGAGAAATATGCTTTACTTGACAAATTAAAAGCAATAAAATCAATTCCATACATAGAGTAAGAAATCCAGAACTCACGGGAACAAACTGGAAGCTGTACAAAAGATGCCACACAGCAAGGAACTGTGTCAGGGATCGGTGCCAGGGAACGTGACAGTGGGGGCGGGAGGTGTGCATGTGCTTGGGAAATTTCCAAGTCGCAGTAAGCTCCATTGTGGCAGGGATTCTATGAAAAAAAAAAGCCACTTAGGTAAAAGCAAGCCAAGCGGGCAGGGTTGAGAGACTTTCTAAGCCATGGACTGGTTAGGCCTTTAGGTCGTCCATTTGGTAGGTGTGGAGTCTGAATCCACATGGGTGCCAGATGAAGATGGATGCTTAAAAGAAATTCCACACTAGCTCAGAATTGAGAATAAGAGAGGGTTGTTTATTAAGGGGTAGACTCACAAATGAATATCCTCTACTGGAAAGGAGAATAGCAACCAAAACCCACAGCTGGAAAAGAGGCCAGATGTGTACTTTACATTGGCATAAATAGTATAAGAGGCCACACCCAAGTGGGCGGGTAACTAAAGGCTACTGGCAGTAGGGTTTCCTACAGCACCAGTGCTGATATGCATGTGATGTAAACTGCTGTTTTAACTCTACAGGTTCCTGCCTTCTTCCATGAAATTAGTGTATTAAACACGCACCTGTTACTCAGTGCACACAGATCACAACGCAACATTCAGAGTGTGTGCTCCTGGTGTCATCCGTCCTAAACAGCTAGGAGACAGTGGAGCCCTATTGCTCTCTCCTTTGTTTCCCCACTGTATCATGGCACAACACAGATGTTAGAACTGTTCAAAGTAGAGAAAACTGCCATTTTACCTGATCTCTGGAAAATGTCACTACCTCTTCCTGTTGTCCCTAAGCCTTTACTGTGTTCTTATTCTTGTGCCTGGGTTTTGGAAAACAAACCCATAGGGGTTATAATGAATGTCACAATTCAGTGGGAATAATTAAACACCACTCATTTAATCAACCCTAAGCTGCTATCTAGAATACGTGGTCCATAATCATATAAAGGATTAACCCTTTTCTAGCAATGCTATAAAAATTTTTATTTGGAAAATCTTCTTTGTTAATTGTTTTCACCACCTAGCAGCCTCAGGTCTAAGTCTTAAACAGTACCCTGTACTTGTGATTTTTATTCCTTTTCCCTCTTCTTGTTATCTTCCATTACAGGTCATGTGGTCTAAATAAGTATAAAACAATTTCACCCTTCACCTTTGACTTTCATTGATAAATTTTTACTATGTAACAGGAATTTGTTTTCAACATTACATGCCCCATATTCATGGTGTCTGTGCTTGTTAGATGTATGTCAACTTAATATATGCTAGAATTAATGTAGAAGAAAGAATCTCAGCTTGGAAAATGCCTCCACCCAGACTGGCCTGTGGCAAAGTATCTGGTACATATTCTTAATTAATGATTGATTTGATATGGGAGGGCACAGCTCAGTATAGCCAATGGTGGTTGTGGGAGTTATAAGAAAATAGGTTGAGACCTATAAGGAGCAAGCTGGTAAACAACACTACTCCACGGCCTCTCCAGCGGTTTCTGCCTCCAACTCCATATCTTTAGTTCTTTCCCCAGCTTCCCTGGATGATGAACGATAAGCTGCATGGTGAAATAACCACGCTCCCCACCAACTTACTCTTGTCATGGTATTTTATCACAGCAACAGAAATCCTAACAAGGACAGACATTGGTACTAGGTCTTGTCATGACACTGAGTTGTTTTGAGGAATGTGGAAGGACTTTGGAACTTTGGACTGAAAGAATCCACTGAATGCTGATATCCTGGTGAGTTATTCTGCATGATCTAAGAATATAATGCTGAGAGCAGTGCAGATGATGGGGGCTTGACCTGTGAAGTTCCAGAGGGAAGCTTGATAATCTGTTAAAGGTTTTATGAGGCTCATTCATATTTTGAATTTAGAACCACTGAAGTGGAACCTTCACCTGCTGGAACACTTAAACGCTGCTAAAAGTGTTTTTCTCAGGTTCATCCCCTGGACACTGTGGTACAGATACTGCTGAGGTTGTGTACCATGCTGGCAGCTGAGTTTGGTAGCATGAGAGTTTCCTTGGTGGTACTGGTTTTGAAGGCATGAAGGGATCATGGAGTGAAATGTGGCTTGGCACATGAGGCAGTGTTAGAGTCCCTGCGAAGAGCCAAGTAGAGGCTACTGATCAAGGTGCAGTCCAGTTGCAGTGGAGATCCAAGAAATTTGGAGGTGCCAATATCATGGGCCAACTACCAGGACAGCAGCTTCTGTGGGGTGAAGACAGCTGTGTGTGCTTTGGATGGTTCTCTAAGCACTGTGATGTTAGTGAGTCCCAGAAGTTCAGAAGACCATTACTGAGTCCCTGATGTCTGACACTGGCATTCACAATGTTGGACTTTGCTGAACTTGATTTTCATTGTGTTCTGGTTCTTCCCTTTAGGGACACAAAAACATTTAAACTTTTTTTTATTTTATAGGATTCCACAGGTAAGAGATTTCACATTTTAAAGAGATGTGAATGTTTTGCAGGGACTTTGGGGCTCTAGAGAGATGATGGAGATTTTTAAGTGACTTGGAAAATGATAGAGAGACTTGATATTTTAGAGACTCAGCTATTTTGGAGAAAGTTTGACTGTCAGAAGGAACTTTGGGTGTTTTAAGGAGAGTTAACTTTTAAAGAATGTGGAACTTTTAAATTTTGGACTCTCTTTTCTATTGTGATGTTGATATTAGTATGATATCTTGGGAACAACAAAAAAGAAAAGGTTATAGTGTAACAGTGGTGTGTTTGTCAAGTTGACAAGGAGTCAATGTGCTGGATGGTTTCTTGTCAAATTGACACAAGCTAGAGCCATTTGGGAGAAAGTCAACTAAGAAAGTGAGAAAGTGCCCACCAGACTGGCCTGTCGGGAAGCTTGTGGTACATTTTCTTGGTTGATGATCAGTGCGAGAGACCTAGCTCACCATGGGTACAGCCTCTAGGTTGGTAGTCCTGGAAGCTTAAGAACACAGACTGAGAAAGCCATGAGGCACAAGCCAGTAAGCAACACTCTTACATTCTTCCATGGTCTGTCTCTGTCTCCCAGTACTTGCCTTAAGTTCCTTTCGCAACTTTCCTGGATGTTGGATTATCAGTTATAACATGAAATAAAGGCTTCCCCACAACTTGTTATTGGATATGATATTTTAATTAGTCAGTGTCTAATCAATTAAACTGCAACATTTCAATAACATTTGCAACAAATCTTAATATAAATTTGGAGTTGGCATCTGGAATGTGAAGCATCACATCTCAGTTAAGGAGAGCGGGGGCTTAGACTCCCATGGAGCCCTCCTTTCAAGACCGAGTTGCACCATTTTCCTTTCATTAGTTCTGTAAAGTGGGATGGGGAGCCCTGAGTCTGAGAGCTGTAGTCTTTCCCCTGACTTCCCAGGCTGAAGGAGAAGGATGTGGAATGTGCACGGCTGATGTTACACTGTATTTTCTCATGGAGGCGGCTCTGAGGTGGGGTTAGAAACACGGGGGACACGGTCGCAAAGCAGCGCTCACACACTGAACTGTCCATCAGCGTTCTCTGGAGAGGACTCCACTCCAGTGTTCAGTTATTTTCTCATTTCTCTTCTGTTTCAGGCATGGGTAGAGCTGACGAGTCACTACGAGCAGCCTTGGCTCTCCCAGAGCACAAACCTAAGGAGCTGCATTAGAAAATCTGAAACACTGACAGAGACGATCATGTGCTGGAACATCGCCATGTTTTGTGTGTATAAAGCATGTTCTTACACACCTAGTGTCTCCCTGACACAGGAACACAACTGTCCATATGTTCCAGAGGAGATGATTGGAACCCAGACTTAGCCGGGTAAAGGTCACACTCAGGAAACTGCTGATTGTGTGTGGGGGGTGTGAAATGTCTGGATTCATAGTTCACAATTCCCAATATTTGCTACTAAAATATATTAAGAAATTTGAGTTTACAATAAATAAACCAAGTAAAGACAGCCTTGAATAGAATACGGGCATGCCTGATCCCTGGACCCTCTGTCATTGCAAAGGGCTGACTTCCTCTTTTACACAATCATCCACATTCAAACTTGCCCTAAATAGCAAAAGCTCTGTCTACAATGGACCTGGCAATCAAGACGCTGTGGATGAAAACAAAGATCCTGCTCCTGCTCCATTAAAACCCAATCATGGGAAATGCGAAAAGACATCATTTCTGGTGGATGCTGTTTTTAATGCGGAAGGAGCTCACACACTGATGCGGCCACCATGGGACACAGCATCCAGCCATGGCTCTGAAGTCTAGGACAAGTGATAGCTGAGGACGGTCTGTGGAGTGTGGGGTGGAACTGAGATCTTCAGTGGAACAGGTGTCAGGAGGGGTTCATGTGGTTGTGCTCATGATAAGCCATTGTTGTAATCTTCTCCTCAGCCACTGATTGTGCCCACATAAGATGAATGAGAACAGCCAACTCCACACTAGTTCCAACTTAAGGAACACCCTTCTCTCTGAAATTGGCATTGGGATCTCAGCCAACAGCATCCTTCTTCTCTTCCACATCCTCAAGTTCTTTGGTGGGCACAGGCCCAAACCCACTGACCTGCCCATTGGTCTCTTGGCCCTAATCCACCTACTGATGCTACTGGTCATGGCGGTCACAGCTACAGACATTTTTATTTCTTGGCAGGGATGGGATGACATCACATGTAAATTCCTCGTCTACTTGTACAGAGTTTTTAGGGGTCTCTCACTGTGTACCAGCAGCCTGTTGAGTGTGCTCCAGGCTATCATCCTCAGTCCCAGAAGCTCCTGTTTGGCAAAGTTCAAGCAGAAATCTCCCTATCACATGTCAAGTGCCCTTCTTCTCCTGAGTATTTTTTATATGTTCATTAGTAGTCACCTCTTAGTGTCCATTATCGCCACACCCAATTTGACCTTGAATAACTTTATGTTTGTTACTCGGTCTTGCTCTATTCTACCCATGAGTTATCTCATGCGAAGTACATTTTCCACACTGCTGGCCCTCAGGGAAGCCTTTCTTATTAGTCTCATGGCCCTCTCCAGCGGGTACATGCTGACTCTCCTGTGCAGGCACAAGAAGCTGTCCGGGCATCTGCACAGCACCAGCCTCTCTCCAAAAGCCTCTCCAGAGATACAGGCCTCCCGCACCATCCTGCTGCTCCTGAGCTTCTTTGTGTTGATGTCCATCCTGGACAGCATCATCTCCTGCTCAAGAACCATGTTCCTGGATGATTCAACATTTTACTACATTCAACTTTTTATGGTACATATCTATGCCACAGTGAGTCCTTTTGTGTTTATGAGCACTGAAAAACATATAGGTAACCTGTTGAGGTCCATGTTTAAGGGGATAATAAATGTTTGAAGAGTCAGTGTGCTGGCATTAGAGCTGTCAATCATAGCATAGTGTCTATTGATTTGTTGTACATGAAACTATGAAGTTATGTTTTTCCTCTTACAATTATTTACTTTTACCCATGTGGCGACAAGCATGTAACAGAAAATTAAACCACATTTCCCTAGAGAAGTGGTAAGATATATATCTTATATCACATACATATAAGATATATGAAATATAACTCATTTATATATATATCAATTTAGATATACATAACAATGAGTCTTTAAGCGAGTACTGTAAGGTTGTTCTTACATACCATAGCCTGAGAAAACCTGTCCTACTTTTAACTATGTGACCACTGCTGTGAGAAAGTGCTCTTATACACTGTAAAGATGTGTTATTCATATTGGTTTAATAAAAAACTGATTGGTCAGTAGCCAGGCAGGAAGGATAGATGGAGTAACTAGACTAGGAGAATTCTGGGGAGAGGAAAGGCAGAGACACAGTAACCAGCCAGATGCAGAGGAAGATGATGAGTTTGCCTCTCTGAGAATAGGTACCAAGCCACATGTTTAAACATAGACAAGAATTGTAGGTGAATTTAAATTATAAGAGCTAGTTAATAATAAGCTTGAGCCAATAGGCCAAACCGTTTTTATAATTAATATAAGCCTCTGTGTGTTTCTTTGTGACTGAATGGCTGCAGGACTGGCTGGAACAGAAACTTCTGTATACAAAAGGTGTTCAAATGTTTGACAAGAATTTTCACATAAATCCTGAGAAAGCTTTAAAAAGGGGATTCTAGACAGACAGGAACAGAGTCAAGCACAACTTCATGGTAACCAGCTTTACTCCAGTAGGCTCTGTTTGCCAGTGGCAAGCATAGGGATGGCTCCGCACAGATCTGTTAAGAGGCCCTGCTACCAAATACTTAAATGGTGTTTATGGGCAGCTGGTGGCAGGCTTCTTGGTGGTGGCTTGGACCTTGAAACTCTGCAGAGCAGTGGTAATAAACTGTCTCCTGCCTATACTTCCACCATGAAGCTAGACTCCCAAAAAGTTAAGGAATGGGGTGGAGGTAGGCACCAAAGCCACAGCTTCAATCCCAGCCATATTTTAGCAGATTAAAGAGAAAAAGATATTTGTATGATTGGGAAAGAAAAGAAAATGATAGAGAAAGTTTTTATATTTTTTTATTAAAAATTTCGGCCTCCTCCCCACCTCCCTTTTCCCTCCCTCTCCCCCCAGTCCTCACCCCCACTCCCATCCCCCTCCCTTTCCAGTCCTAAGAGCAGTCAGGGTTCCCTGCCCTGTGGGAAGTCCAAGGTCCTCCCCCCTCCATCCAGGTCTAGAAAGGTGAGCATCTAAACAGACTGGGCTCCCACAAAGCCAGTTCATGAAGTAGGATCAAAACCCAGTGCCATTGTCCTTGGCTTCTCATCAGTCCTCATTGACTGGCACGTTCAGAGAGTCCAGTTTGATCCCATGTTTTTCAGTACCAGTCCAGCGGGCCTTGATGAGCTCCCGTTAGATCAACCCCACCGTCTCAGTGGGTGGGTGCACCCCTCATGGTCCTGACTTCCTTGCTCATGTTCTCCC
>NW_026067996.1:98512-105737 GCF_014885135.2 Alexandromys fortis
TAACTTCTTCCTTTCCAATTCGAATCCCCTTGATCCCCTTATGTTGTCTTATTGCTATTGCTAGAACTTCAAGCACTATATTGAAGAGGTATAGAGAGAATGGACATCCTCGTCATGTTCCTGATTTTAGTATGATGGCTTTGAGTTTCTATCCGTTTAATTTGGTGTTAGTTGTCGGCTTGCTGTAAATAGCTTTTATTATATTTAGGTATGACCCTTGTATCCCTAATATCTCCAAGACCTTTATCATAAAGTGATGTTGAATTTTGTCAAATGCTTTTTCAGCATCTAATGAAATGATCATATGGTGTTTTTCTTTTAGTTTAATTATATGATGGATTACATTGATAGATTTGCGTATGTTGAACCTTTTTTAAAAAAAAAAAAAACGAAATAGAGTAGTTGGGCATGATGGAACACACCTTTAATCCCAGTACTTGGAAGACAGAGACAGGTGGATCTCTGTGAAGTTGAGGTTAGCCTGATCTATATAGTGAGATCCAGGGCAGCCAAAGGTACACAGATAAACCTTGTGTCAAAAAAATTAAAAATTAAAATTAAAAAAATAGAGTAAAAAAAGACCACCATGTAAAATGGTAAATACACAGAGAATATAGATACTGTATATTATTGTGTTGTCTTTGAATTGTTTGACTGCTGAGGAATAAGCAACAGCTACTAAAAGATATTTGGTTATAAATGCTGCTGAACTAATCCAACTTATATATTTTAAATGCCTTGACTTCAAAATTTAAGTCAAAAGATATGTTAGTTTGGACAAGAGGTTTTGCTTTTGTTTCCACAGGAAATGAGAGGATGTGGATTCATTCTTGCTAAAGAAAAATAAGGTTTGGTCAAGGAAGATGTCCTAAAAAATTCTCTAGCAGAAACAGATGGCCCAGATGATCCAACATTTCAGAGCACCTCTGCTGCAGTTACCTCTGAGTTCTACATCCAGAACAGCTTTAAGACTGCTGCCTGAGATGATCCAGCCTCACACAATACTTCAGTCAAGACTTAACCATCATCCTAAATTTTCTTTGGATCCGCATAAGATTACTTGCATCCCCAATCAACAGGAAGTAGCATAGAAAACTACTCCCACATTGACCCAAAATGGATTCTGGGAGTTTGTCTTTGTTTAGAGTGTTGGATACAAGTTGTTTTAAATAATGGTCAGGAAAAAACCTAAACAAAGGAGATTAGATGCAGGGTTTACTTTTTTGTATTTGTCTGATTTATTTCATTAAACATAATTTATAATTCCATTATCCTCCTGCAAATGTAATTATTTAGTTATTATTTATAGATGTACAAAATTCCATTTTATATCACATTTTCTTTATTCACTCGTCTGTTTATGAACATCTGAGCTATTTCCTAGCCTCCTCTTCCTACCTCATAAAGCACTTTGAGAAGGACTAATTTTGGCTCTTCTTTAAAGGTTTGATTAAAGTTGTTAGTGAATCCATTTTGTTTGGACCTTCCTTAGTTCAGAAGGTTTTTGATATTGCTTCAGTCATATTGATCACAATGTATCTCTATAAATATTTTTACCTTTCCATTTTTCTAAGTCATATGTGTCCAGGAATTTGTCTATTTCGTTTACTTTTCCAGATTTCTGAAATGTGCCTTTTAAAATATTCATTAATAATTCTTTACATGCATTTTAATCTGTAGTAGCCTCTCCCTTTTGTGTCTAATTTTATTAATTCAGGTTTATCTCTATTTCTTTTGTTTAGTTTGGTAAGGCATTTTTCTTTTATTCTTTGTTATTATTTTTATTGAGCTATATATTTTTCTTTGCTTCCTTCTCTTTTACACACCTACAAACACCTGATTTTGACAAAGAAGTAAAAAAATATAAAATGGAAAAGAGAAAACATATTCAACAAGTGGTGCTGGCATAATTGGATATAAACCTGTAGAAGAATGAAAATAGATCCATATCTATCACCATACACAAAACTCAAGTACAAATGAATCAAAGACCTCAATATAAAACTGTTAAGTCGGGAGTGTAACAACAGCCCCTGGCATCCATCCAAACCCCCTGGCCTGGGAATTGCA
Organism: Alexandromys fortis; assembly: GCF_014885135.2. Taxonomy (NCBI): domain Eukaryota; kingdom Metazoa; phylum Chordata; class Mammalia; order Rodentia; family Cricetidae; genus Alexandromys; species Alexandromys fortis. The sequence continues at coordinate 100,583 of NW_026067996.1, forward strand.
TTGGTCTGGACTCCAAATTCCAGCATGCCAGGTTCTGACCCCTCCCCAGGGGAGGGTCAGGGCAACTCCCACTGGGTATTTAAGTGTTCTCCCAGAGAAGTAACTTATGGTTCCAGGTTTGCATGTGCTCCCCGCTTTCCTGTATCCCTCCCATGTACTCGGCCACCAGAGAGTGCCACATTTAATAAAACAATGGACGTTTTAATTAGGTTTAATCTGACCTAATTGGATTTCTTTGCCCCAGCAGAGCTGCCCATTTTAGGATTTTTTTCCTAACAAAAACCAGCCACACTGAATCTCATAGAAGAGAAAATAAGAAGTATGCTTGAATGCATTGGCACAGGAGACCACTCCCTAAATATAACCCCAGTAGCACAGACACTGGGAGCAACAAATAATAAATAGGACTTTCCAAAACTGAGAAACTCTGTAAAGTGAAGGACACAGTCAACAAGACAAAATGGCAGAATAGTAAAAGGTCTTCACCAACCCCACACTGAACAGAGGTCTGATCTCCAAAATATACAAAGAACTCAAGAAATTGCTCATCAAAAGAACAAATAATCTGATAAAAAATGGGGTACAGAACTAAACAGAGAACTCTCTATAGATTAATCTAAAATGGCTGAAAGACATTTATGGACTCTTAAACACAGCCTGCTAGTACCCAGAGAGGACCAAGAGGTGAGTGACCACCCACTTCGTGGGACACCCCACTCCTAGGATCTCCATAGCAGGAATAATCCCTGAGCCCCTCCCACACCTGCCTCAGCTTCTCTAGCCAGCCAGCAGGAGAGGTTCCTGCAGGTAGGCTGCTCCAACACCCCATCCCATTCATTTGGCCCTGAAATCTAGAAGTTTCACTCTGCCCCCAAGTCCTCCTATCCTCCCTGCAACTTCAGTGGAACTCTGAAACACAGCCTGCTACTACAAAGGGGATCAAGAGGTGAGTGACCATATACCCTGCAGGACATGCCACTCTCTTAGGAAAATTCCCAGGCCCCTCCCCACCTTCCTCAGCTTCTCTAGCCAGTAAGCAGGCAAGGTTCCTGCAGGTAGACTGCTCCAACACCCCCATCCCATCCACTGGGGCCTGAAAGTTACAAGTCCCATTCCACTCCCAAACCTACCAATGCCCTGTGTAACTTTAGTGGAACTCTGAAAGACAAGCTACAACTACAGAGGACCAAGAGAGGAAATCTGAAGCACAAGCTGTAACTGCACAGAGTGGACCAGGAGACACCCTAGTGGCTCCCTGAAATACAGACAGTGACAGTACAGAGCAGACCTAGAACAGTTCCCAAAGACACAGACAGCCACTGCAAGGATTAGACCAAGATGCAAAGATACTGCTGGCACCAATTGAAGGAAAAAAATGGGTAGACGCCAATGTAAGAATTCATCCAACAACCTAAAAAGAACCATGGTAACACGTGAACCCAGTTGACTTGATCATCCTAACCCAGAAGAAGCAAAAGAAAATTATTTTAAATGTAACTTTATGAGGATGTTGATGACTTTAAAGAGGAATAGAAAATTTCCCTTACATAAATGGAGGAAAAGACAAAAAAAATCAAAGAACTCAATAAATCTCTCCCAAAAAAATCAAGAAAACCAAGAAAAACAGTTGAAGCAAACAGTTCAAGAATTGAAGACTGAAATAGAAGCAATAAAGAAAACACAAACTGAGGGGATTCTAGAGAGGGAAAACCTGGATAAATGAATGGGAACTACAGAGGCAATCATAACTAACAAAATATAAGAGATAGAGGAGAAAATCACAGGTGCTGAAGATTCTATAGAGTAAATAAATTCACTGGTCAAAGAAAACAATAAATTCAGAAAATTCTTAATATAGAACACCCAAGAAATCTGGGACACCATGAAAAGACCAAACCTAAGAATAATAGGGATAGAAGAAAAGAAGAAGCTCAAAGCCACAGAAAATATATTCAACAAAATCATAGAAGAAAACTTTCCCAACCTAAAGAAGGATATCCCTATGAAGGTACAAGAATCTCACAGAACACCAAATAAATTGGACAAAAAAACTGTCCTCTTGCCATATAATAATCAAAACACAAAACATACAAAATAAAGAAGGAATATTAAGAGCTGCAAAGGAAAAAATGTCAGGTAACATATAAAGGTAAACTAATCAGAATTCCACCTGACTTCTCAATGGAAACCTTGAAAGCCAGAAGGTCCTGAATAGATACTAAGAGACCATAGATGCAAGCCCAGACTACTATACTCATCAAAACTTTCAATCACCATCAATGGAGAAAACAAGATTTTCCATGACAAAACCAGACTTAAACAATGCCTATGCAAAAATTCAGCCCTACAGAAAGTCCTAGAAGGAAAGCTTGAACCCACCTAAGCTAACTGCACACATAAAAACATGGACAACAGGGCTGGAGAGATGGCTCAGAGGTTAAGAACACTGACTGTTCTTCCAGAGGTCCTGAGTTCAATTCCCAGCAACCACATGGTGGCTCACAGCCATCTATAATGAGATCTGGTGCCCTATTCTGTCCTGTAGGCAGACATGGAAACTAACACTGTATACTAAATAAATAAATATTAAAAAAAAACAAACATGGACAACAGATAACCTCATACCAGCAAACCCCAAAGAAAGGAAAAACACAAACACTACCACTGATAAATAACAGGAATTAACAATAACTGGTCATTAATATCTGTTAATATCAATGTACTCAATTCACTTATAAAAAGACACAGGCTAAGGGGAATGAATATGAAAGAAGGATCCATCCTTCTGCTAAATACAAGTAACACACCTCAACCTCAAAGACAGACATTGCTTCAGAGTAAAGAGTTGGGAAAAGATTTTCCAATCAAAATGACCTAAAAAACAAGCAGGTGTAGCTATCCTAATATCTAACAAAACAGATTTCAAACAAAAATTAATCAGAAGAGATGAGGAAGGACACTTTATACTCATAAAAGAAACAATCCATCAAGATGAAGTCTCAATCCTGAACATCTGTGCCCCAAAGACAAGAGCACCCACATATGTAAAAAACATATTACTAAAGCTTAATCGGACTCGAATCCCCATACACTGATAGTAGGGACTTCAACACCACACTCTCCATAATGGATATGTCAACCACACAAAATATTAACAGGAAAAGAAGATAACTTATAGATATGTCATAACTCAAAGAGATTTAACAGACATCTATAGAACTTTCCACACAAACACAAAAGAATATACGTTCTTCTCAGCACTTCATGGAATCTTCTCTAAAATTGACCACATACTCAGTAACAAAGCAAGCCTCAAGAGATACAAGAAAGTTAGAATAACCCCTTGTATCTTATTGTATCACCATGGTTTAAAGTTAGAGTTTCACAACAACAATAATTTCAGAAAGCCTACAAACTCATGGAAATTGAACAGTGCTCTATTGAACCACCCCTGAGTCAAGAAAGAAATAAAGAAATCAAAAGACTTCCTAGAATTCAACAAAAATGAATACCCAACATACCCAATCCTGTGGGAGACTATGAAAGCAGTGCTAAGAAGAAAGTTTATTGCACTAAGTGCCTACATAAAGAAAGTTCAGAAAACTCACACTAGTGACTTAACAGCACACCTAAAAGATCTAGAACAAAAAGAAGCAGACTCACCCAGGAGGAGTAGATGACAGGAAATAATTAAATTGAGGGCCGAAAACAATAAAATAGAAACAAAGAAAACAATACAAAGAATCAATGAGACAAAGAGCTGGTTTGTTGAAAATATCAACATGATAGAAAAGCCCTTCCCCAAACTACTCCAAAATCAGAGAGAATATATCCAAATTAACAAAATCAGAAATGAAAATGGGGACATAACAAAAGACACTGAGGAAATCCAGAGAATCATTAGGTCATACTCAAAAGCCTGTACTCCACAAAACTGGAAAATGTGAATAAAATGGGCAATTTTCTGGATAGGTACCACATACCAAAATTAAGTCAAGACCAGGTGAACAATTAAAATAGACCTATAAACTGCAAGGAAACAGAAGCAGTCATAAAAAGCCTCCCCCCCCAAAAGCCCAGGACCAGATGGTTTCAGTCCAGAATTCTATCAGAACTTCCAAGAAGAGCTAATACCTATACTCCTCAATGTGTTCCACAGAATAGAAACAGAAGGAACATTGCCAAACTCTTTTTTATTGATTTTTATTGAGCTCTACATTTTTCTCTGCTCTCCTCCCTGTCTTTCTCCTTCCCCTTCAACCCTCCCCAAGGTCCCCATGCTCCCAATTTACTCAGGAGATCTTGTCTTTTTCTACCTCCCATGTTGATTAGATCCATGTAAGTCTCTCTTAGTGTCCTCATTGTTGTCTAAATTCTCTGGGATTGTGGTTTGTAGGCTGGTTTTCTTTGATTTATGTTTTAAAAACGCCTATGAGTGAGTACATGTGATAATTGTTTTTCTGTGTCTGGGTAACATCACTCAAAATAATGTTTTCTAGCTCTATCCATTTTCTTGCAAAATTTAAGATGTCATTTTTTTCTGCTGTGTAGTATTCCATTGTGTAAATATACCACATTTTTCCTTATTCATTCTTCAGTCAAGGGGTATTTAGGTTGTTTCCAGATTCTGGCTATAACAAACAATGCTGCTACAAACATGGTTGAGCAAATGTCCTTGTGGCACGATTGAACATCCTTTGGATATATACCCAAAAATGGCATTACTGGGTCTTGAGGAAGGTTGTTTCCTAATTTTCTGAGAAGTCGCCATGCTGACATCCAAAGGAATGACAGCTTGCATTCCCACCAGCAATGCAGAAGTGTTCCCTTCTCCCCACAACCTCTCCAGCATAAGTTGTCATCAGTGTTTTTTATCCTGGCCATTCTTATAGGTGTAAGATGGAATATCAGAGTTGTTTTGATTTGCATTTCTCTGACGACTAAGGATGTTGAACATTTCCTTAAGTGTCTTTCAGTCATTTGAGATTCCTCTGTTGAGAGTTTCTGTTTAGGTCTGTACTCCATTTTTTTTCCATTGGATTATGTGTTCATTTGATGACTAATTTCTTTTTGTTTCTTTTTTATTTTTAATTTATTTATTTATTAAAGATTTCTGTCTCTTCCCCACCACCGCCTCCCCTTTCCCTCCCCCTCC
>NW_026067996.1:107828-246524 GCF_014885135.2 Alexandromys fortis
GATAAAGGAGCTAAAAGTATACAATGGAAAAAAGAGAGCATCTTCAACAAATTGTGCTGGCAAAACTGGATGTCAATCTGTAGAAGAATGAAAATAGACCCATATCTATCACCATGCACAAAACTCAAGTCCAAGTGGGTGAAAGACCTCAATATCAGTCCAAACACACTGAACCTGATAGAAGAGAAAGTGGGAAGTACTCTACAACATGTGGGCACAGGAGACCACTTCCTATGATGACTAATTTCTTGAGTTCTTTGTATATTTTGGAGATCAGACATCTGTCTGATGTGGGGTTAGTGAAGATCTTTTCCCATTCTGTAGACTGTTGTTTTGTCTTGTTGACTGTGTCCTTTGCTTTACAGAAGCTTTTCCATTCCAGGGGGTCCCATTTATTAATTGTTTCTCTCAGTATATGTGCTGCTGGGGTTATATTTAGGAAACGGTCTCCTGTGTGCCAATGCATTCAAGTGTACTTCCCACTTTCTCTTCTATGAGACTCAGTGTGGCTGGCTTTATGTTGATCCATTTGGACTTGAGTTTTGTGCATGGTGATAGATATGGGTCTATTTTCATTCTTCTACATGCTGATATCCAGTTATGTCAACACCATTTGTTAAATATCCTTTCTTTTTCCATTTGATTTTTTTTTTTTTGCTTCTTTGTCAAAAATCAGGTGTTTGAAGGAGTCTATTTGGTCTTTCAGGTCTTCTATTTGGTTCCATTGGTCTTCCTGTCTGTTTTTATGCCAATACCAGGCTGTTTTCAATACTGTAGCTCTGTAGTAGAGTTTGAAGTCAGAGATTGTGATGCCTCCAGAAGTTCTTTTATTGTACGGGATTGTTTTTGGCAATCCTGGGTTTTTTGCTTTTCCATATGAAGTTGAGTACCGTTCTTTCTAGGTCTGTGAAGAATTTTTCTGGGATTTTGATAGACATTGCATTAAATCTGTAGACTGCTTTTGGTAAGATTGCCATTATTACTATGTTAATTCTGCCTACCCACGCTTCTTTAATTTCTTTTTTCAAAGATTTAAAGTTCTTGTCATAAAAGGCTCCACTTGTTTGGTTAGAGTTAGTCTGAGATATTTTATGCTATTTCTGGCTATTGTGAAGGGTGCTGATTCTCTGATTTCTTTCCCAGCCCTTTTATCAATGTGTACAGGAGGGCTACTAATTTTTTAAGTTAATCTTGTATCCTGCTACGTTACTGAAAGTATTTATGAGACGTAGAAGTTCCTTGGTAGAATTGTTGGGATAGCTTATGGAAACTAACATATCATCAGCAAATAGTGAGAGTTTTACTTCTTTTATGATTCATATATGCTTGATGTCCTTTTGTTGTCTTATTGATGTAGTTAGGACCTCAAGAACTATATTGAATAGATATGGAGAGAGTGGACAACCTTGTCTTTTTCCTGATTTAAGTGGAATCTCTGGGAGTTTCTCTCCATTAGTTTGATGTTGGCTGTTGGCTTGCTGTATATTGCCTTTATTGCGTTTAGGTATGTTCCTTGTATCCATTCTCTCTCTAAGACCTTTATTATGAAGTGATGTTGTGTTTTGTCATAGCAGCATTTTTTTGTCATAACCATAACCTAAAAACAGCCCAAATGACCTTCGGGTGAAGAATGAATAAGGAAAATGTGGTACATTTATACATTGGAGTACAACACAGCAGAAAAAAATAAGAACATCTTGAATTATGGAGAAAAATGGATGGATCTAGAAAACACCATTTTGAGTGAGGTAACCCAGACCCAGCAAGACAACTATCACATGTTCTCACTCATAAGTGATTTTTAAACATAAAGCAAAGAAAACTAGCCCACAAATCACAATGCCAGAGAATCTAGACAAGAATGAGGACCCTAAGAGAGACATACATAGATCTAATCTACATGGGTAGTAGAAAAAGACAAGAACTCCTGAGTAAATTGGGAGCATGGGGACCTTGGGAGAGGGTTGAAGGGGAGGGAAGAGGCAGGGAGTGAAGAAGAGAAAAATGTAGAGCTCAACAAAAATCAATAAAATAAACAAAAATAAAATACCCCCCCCCAAAAAAAGCAAAATAGAAAATCGTATAATGAGATCAAGTAGACCCAGAGTCTACCCATTTCAATGAACATCTATACAGGTAGAGGAGCCATTATGGGTTTTCAAAATAAATTTTTTATTTTAAAAAATATGTAATGTCTTTTCTTTACATTAAAATTTCTGTAGGAAAAATATTGGAAGGCAATATGACTAGAATGCAATAAGATTTGAATTCACCCTCTCCACATGTGCTTTCTGTAATTTCTCTTCAATGACAATCAATTCCTTTTTAGCTTTAGCTGTTAATTTCCTGAGTCTATTTAAGTCTCGGTCACCATCTAAGGTTTTGTTTAAATTAACTACTAGATCATGTGTCTTTGAAAGTCATTAAGAATCAGCAATCAGTTTCTCCTAATTTGTGCCTTTTATGTTCTAATTTTTGTAAACCTATTTTATTATCTAGGTAATTGACACAATCTACTCTGAATTTTTTTCAGAAGCAATTTGTAATCCCCATTTTGGCAAAACTTTCTTTACTTCTTCAAACATTCTTTCTAAAGTATCTATATTTGAATGAGATAGAAAAATGTCATCCATGTATTGGTAAATTATATATGTAGGATATTATTTACATATTATTTCCAATGGCTGACTTACAAAGCACAGGATGGGGCTATTGAGCATTTCCTGTGTGAGGACAGTCCACTGGTATCTCCTAGTAGGGTGAGAATTATTGTAAGTAGGCATTGTGAAGGCAAAATTTTCTCTGTCCTTTACTTGTAAAGGTTTAGTGAAGAGACATATCTTTTAAATCAATAACTATAAGAGGCCACCCTTCTGGTAATAGAGAAGGCAAAAGAATTCCAGATCATAGAGGGTTCATAGATTGAATTATCTTGTTGACAGCTCTTATATCTATCACCATTCTCCATTCTCAAGGTTTCTTTTTAACAACAAATACAGGAGAAGTATAAGGGCTGGTGGATTCTTCAACATGGCAAACATCTAGTTGCTCCTGTATCAGCTGTTCTAAAACCTGCAGTTTGATTTCTGTTAATGGCCATTGTTTAACCCATATGGGTTTCTCAGTTAACCATTTTAAAGGTAGCGGCATTGGTACATCTAACAGTTTGATTGTTTCTTTGTGTCCTTGTACAGCCTAAATGGCTGGTAATCTTTGTGTATAGTACCTTATAATATCCTTTGTAGAAACATGATTTTCTGGGATTGCAAAATGTTAATCTGGGTATTCCATTGCTGCAGTAGGTCATAACCCCATAAATTCACTGTGATATTACCCACATATGGTCTCAGCCTTCCTACCTGTCCTTTTGGTCCTGTGCATTCAACCCATCTCATGCTTTGTTTCACTTGAGATAGGGTTCCAAACATCTGCCTCTTGGGAAGAGGCCAATTTGGATGCCAAGATTGTCATACTAGAATAATACTTATGTCATATAAGAATAATGATATTCATGTCCACATCTGTGTCTAGTAATCTTTCAATTATAATGGTAGGTATAGACACTCTTAGCTTTGGCCTTTGATCATTTATAGAAGTCTGTTAAAATATATGCTTCCTATTTCCTATTGGGTTTTTTTATTCATCCACCATGTTTATTCCAACATCCAGAACATTATGATTTTTTTAGCAGGCAAGGTTTTATTTTAATTTTCCTGGTGAGACATATTCTCTACAGTGACTGAGAATGAATGAACCATGTTTGACTTGGGGGCCTTCAAGAGGCAGGTGTCAATCTGCTGGTCACAGTTGGACGTTCATGAACTCTGGGTGCCTATAAAGGCCATTTAAGCTGATTTCTAATCCCCCCACACCTAGATGTGGGGGTCATAGCTTGGAAGAAGCAGAACTATGAACTGGTCAACCCAGAAGATCCTGTAGGAAGATTTTAGGGATAGCCTGGCCTGGAATCTCAGCTGGGGTCAATAATTGATTTTCCCCAGACTCTAGCCCCATTTTCATGTTGTGTTTCTTTCCCTGGCTCTGAAACTGGACCAAGATGCTCAGGGGGTGTGCTAGGGCTATGAACTCACTGAATCAGTGGGGGCCTTGACCTCCCCCTCTAGTAGTCGCTCTAGGGGACACAATCATGGATCCTCGCTGAGGCCCTGATGGAATGTACTGAGACTGTAGCACCATTGGCTGCTCAGTGCTAATTCATTCCCTGATGAAAACCAGGCTCTGACAGAAGGGAGGTGAATTCCAGACTCTCCACTGCAGCTAGCCTGGCCCATGCTGTGGAGATGACATGAGACCCAATCTTAAACCAAGTGGAAAGTCTGCACCAGCATAACAGGTTGAACTCTGACCTCTACAGACTATGAAACATAGTTGCCTATATTCATAGACATAAACACACACACACACACACACAAAATATTCCCTCTAAAGTTAAAAAGTGACAAGAATCTGAACACACCAATGTAATTGTTCAATAATAAACTCTTGTGACAAACGTGTCCCAAACATTCATTTGAAGATCTTGCTCTGCTGGTTCAAGTCTTGCTGTCAATCCGTCCTGGGAAAGTGAAGTCCTTCCTGGAGATGCTGCCAGTGCATGTGCTGCTCAGCCACACAGACAGCTCCAGTGTTGTGAGCTCCTAACGAAGTTTCCTGTGAGTGCAAAACTCCAAATGGAAAGAGCAGATCAGCCAAGAAAACCTTTGATATTAGCCAATGCCATAAAGCCATGGGCTTGAGATGGGCTTTTACATTAGACATGAAGTCAAATAACAAACCCTATTGCATATAGGTTTCACATAGGTGACAGTACTGTGTGTCACTTAGTGTTTTAAAAGACATATTCACAGAAGTGTGCCAATGCTAAACTCACATTATACACCTGGAAAAGTCACTGTTTATACTTGTATATCACCAATCTTTAGGATTTACTAAACAAAATGACTCAAACATTGACTGATGGGAGCAGACAAGCTGGCAAAAGATTATGTTACATGTGCTTTCTCCATGTTTAACGAATCATGTGGCCTGACAGCAGGTCACATGTCAACAAAATGAAATGGGATTTAACCACGATAAGCACTAAAATGTCAAGAGTAATGCTGGGGCAGGGAAATGAAGAGAACCCAACATCCATTGGCCTCGGGCTAGTTTGCACTGGCCAGAACACTCATGCCTTCTCTGACTTGCAAATGATATTAGGAAATGTAGTTTTATGCTTAGCCAAAGTCAGAGAGTATCTCTAGCATCTCAGTAACTGATATATCTCATCACCGTTTTGTCTGCAGTGATAACAGCCACACGGACACTCTCACAGACACCCTTTACAGTGTTGCCATGGACCAGGCACACAGATTCCTGCACGGTGTCCTCTGTCGGGATACACAAAGTCAGAACTCCTCAGGACTACTTGGGGAGCACTCACTGGGCGCAAAGCACCTAATATCTACTGTGTGCTTAACTCAACACCCTGGGGTAATCGCTGCCCTCCTCCCCTGACAGATGAGTAATGGGGCTCTGACAGGCTACAGATCTGTTCATGCCTCCATCATTATATAACATAGGAGACTTCATACCTTGCTGACCAACCCCAAAGCTCTGGCCATTAACAAGTATGAATGGCTACACTCTAGGACATCTCAAAGCTTCTATGAAACCCAGCATCTGTGGGTTTCATAGAAACCTTAATCTTTGGTGTTAACGCAGATGGAGTGATTTTTATAATATTAACATCAGGAATAGGTTGGGAAATGGGTCACTGAATAAAATGATTATTATACAAGCATGAAGTTCAGAGGTCAGATCCTCAACACACAAGTAAAGGTCGGGCATGTAAGCACATGCTTGTAATCCGAGCTCCAAGAGGGGACCTCACTGCCCCATGAGTCTAGCTGAAACAATGACTCTCGGGTTCAGTGAGAGACCTGGTCTCAACAAGCGAGGTGGAGAGAAATAGATGAGACCTGAAGATGACTTCTGGCTGCCACATGCACACAAGAGGGAGTCCCTAGGCCCACAAACACACACATGCTTACATCTCTCTTACACACACACACACACACACACACACACACACACACACAATGAAGACCTGGAGAGGTGGACTCTCCTGCCTGTTACCACACAACAAGCATTAGGAACCTGGCATGTGTGTTCAGACCTCTCCAGCTTCTCCATAGAGTGATTCTCGGCTCATCCAAACAGTAGTCTCACCTGCAGATCCTCATCTCAGAGCTTCCCAGGGACTGTGTGGGGACAGAGCACCACATGTAAATGGTGACCAATGTGACACACACCATGCCACAGTGTAAGGCAAAAGTCTGGTCTGCTACAGGAAGAGTAATGCAGGGTTCAGGATGAGGCTGGACTGTGGTGGCCCTGCTTTCCCAGTAACAACAGACTGGGCTTCTTCCTTCCTGAATGAGCTCTACTTGATTACGTTATGTTCAAAGCTTCTTCAACAGCTTACTCTTACCTCATATTCAAAAGCTTTCATTTAATTCTCCCTTCCTGGCGATGGTCACTTGCTACCTTGCTCGGAAGTTTTCTGTCGCTGTCCTCTAGACTTTCCATCCTTCCCAGGCCCATCTATGGGCAACTTGGCTCTGTAAATGTACAGTTTTGGTTCTCATATTTTCTTTGGTTCCTCCTAGGTTTACAATTCTCCTGGAAGTTATGAATCTTTCATTCCGTTATGACTGCATTAACTTCAAACATTGAGAAGTGATATATTCAAGTATCTTTTGCTAGAAACTTTCAGTGATTCCTAGACAGTGATTTTTCAACCTTCCTCATGCTGCTACCCTTTAACACAGTTCCTCATGTTGTTTTGACCCCAACCATAACATTATTTTGTTGCTACATCTTAACTGTAATTTTGCTACTGTTATGAATCATAATGTAATTATCATATATTGAGGATATCTGATATGTGACCCTAAGGTGTCATGACTCACAGGTTGAGAACCCCTGCAGTCTTATAGATCATGGTGGTGCAGCAGGACCTACAGTGACCCAGAAGTTTTTACAGATTTTTCTCTGAAGCTTTGATTAATCAGGACCCCAGGTAGTATTAAAGGAACCAACTCTGGCTTTGGAGTGGGAGGCTGACTGTCAAAGAGCTTATTGTCACATTCTTCTCAGTGAGCAATCTAATGCTATTGCTTGGATGATGCCTCTCTGATGGACCAGGCACTAAACTGGTTACAGGAGACATCCAGTTCAGGATATTTATTCACTATTGCTAGGCGTCTAAACTGGGGTCCTCCCCCATAGACTCCTGGAAGATTTCCCTGCACCAGGCTTCTGTCTGACCCCCAAAATGCCCCCCAGCAATTCCCCTCAGCATTCTCCCCTATCATGCCCCTAACCTGGATGTTCATGTTCCCAACCCCACCTGCCCTCAATCCACTCATGAAATCTTTTCCATTTCCCCTTCCCAGGGAGATCTGTGTATCCACCCATGAATTCTCCTTGTTACCTAGTCTCTTGGGGTCTGTGGATTGTAACACAGTTATCCTTTATTTTACAGCTAATATCCACTTATGAATTTGTCTTTCCACAGTTGTTAAGTCCCAAAGAAATCACACAGAGGTCTACATTAACTATAAACTGATTGGCCCATTAGCTCAGGCTTCTTATTAACTCTTATAACTTATATTAATTCATTATTATTGTCTATATTAGCCACATGGCTTAGTACCTGTGCAAGGCAGTCACATCTTGCTTCTTCTGTGGTGGGCTCACAACTGCAGAAAGAGCTTCCTTCATTCCAGAATACTCCTGTTCTCATCGACCCACCTATACTTCCTGTCTGGTTGTCCTGTCTATATTTCCTGCCTGGCTACTGACCAATCAGTGTTTATTTAAAATATAATTGACAGAATACATTATCCCACACCACTTCCCCCTCTTTTTTTAAATAACAAGAATTCTGAATCTAATATCCTTTGTTTAGCTTTTCTCCTGACCATTAGCCATAACAACTTGTAACCAACATTCTAAACAAAGGAAAATATCCATAGCCCATTTTGGGGGAATGTGGGCATAGTATTCCAGGCTACTTCCAGGTGGTTGGGAGCACTGATAATCTTATGGGTACCTAAAGAAAATTTAGAGTTATGATCAATTCCTGACTGGAGTGTGCTGTGAGGCTTGATCATCACAGGCAGCAGTCTTGAATCTGTTCTGGATGTAGAACTCAGACATCTGGGCCATCTGTTCCTACTGGAGATTTCTCAGGTGGTCTTTCTTGACCAATCCTAATTTTTATTAACTCAGAATGAATCCACAGTCTCTCATTTTCTGTGGAAACAAAAGAAAACCTCTTCTCCAAAGTAACATATCTTTTGACTTCCATTTTGAAGTAAAGTTATTTTCAAAATACCTATCTTGGATTAATTCAGCAGCATTTATAAACAAATATCTTTTAGCAGCTGTTGCTCCTTCCTCAGCATTCAAGCAATTCAAAGAGAGCATAATAACATACAGTATCCAGACTCTCTGTGTATTATTCATCTTTAAGTGGCTTTATTTTAACCTCTACTACTTTTATTTTTACTTTTAATTTTTGGCTTTTTGAGACAGGGTTTCTGTGTATCGTTGTCCTGAAACTCACTCTGTAGACCAGGCTATCTTTGAACTCACAGAGATCCACCTGTCTCTGCCTCCCAAGTGCTGTAATTAAAGGTGTATGCCACCAGACCTTGAAGTCACAGAGGTCTGTCTGCCTCTGTCTCCCTAATGCTGGGATTAAAGTTGTGTACCACCACACCCAACTACTCTCTTTCTTTCTTTTTATTTTAATGACTTTAACCTTTTTCTTTTCTCTCCAAAGCCTGCATATATTTTTAACACATTCTAAACCATTTAGAGGTTTTCTTCATCTTTGAATCTCTCTTTACTGTATCTCTCTCTTTTTCTGACCACATGAGTTTTTAATTTGTTAGGCAATATGGGTAGGATTAAAGCTGTGGCTTTGATGTCTGGATCCAGCCAATTCCTTAGCTTTCTGAGATTCTAGGCTCATGGCGGAGGTACTGTCTGAAGCCATGTTTATTGCCACAACTCTATGGCATCTCAAGGTCCCTGCCAGCAAGCAAGCAGCAGCAGTCTGCTCACAAATCACAGTCAAATGCTCTGTAGCTGGTGCAGTGTTCAGGAACTTGGACACTTCTGCTTCTCCCTCACATCTTACAAGTTCCCTGATCTAAACAAGATAAAGTCGACACAAACCTTGAATTTCACATGATAATTGCTATATAACTAGGAAAATTTTATATTATTACACTATGATCCTTAAATTAAAGTAAATTCTTTCAGTGCATGAGAAAAAACATTCCAGAAGATCCTTCATCAAATCTTCTGGTGTACATCAGAGGCTTGGACTTCCTGAGTCTGAAAAAAAATCACTGCTTTCTCAAGAAGGTATGGATGCCTAGATGCCTGTGCAGCCCACTTTTAGAATGGGCTTGATAATTTTTCTTTCCTTAAAACCCTACAACAGGAATGGCTCTGGATCTATTGTAATTATAATTCTACTTCTGTTTATTTATTGTCACGGGCTGGAGGAGAAAAACCCCAGACCATGTTCCTGCCAGTATATAATAACTGGACGCCTCTCGCCGAGGCTTTTGCTATGCTGTGATGTGAACATATATCTCAGATGCAGTTACAAAGTGGGATTCACAGAAAATGCCTAAAATGCTACCAGTGTGCTCTGGAAGGGAGGGCTCAGACATTCTACTGCTTTCATATTTGATCTTCTGTTTCAGGCAGAGCAGAGTGATCAATTGTATTAAAAACTTTATTAACCCTCCCAAGTCATAAACATAAGGAACCTCTCGAGAGTAAAGCCAGCAACAGACACTTCCACAGCTCACCCTGGCATGCTGGAGACTGAATCCTTTGATGATTCCTCCGTTTTCATACCTGGAAAGTTAATTTCACAGTGTTCACTGACAGCTGCACTAAAAGTATAGGCTGCTTATTAACGTCAGGGTCTTTCTAAAAGTTCCTGTAACCAAGCCAGTGGACCAGCAGGCCAACGTGCAAGGGAGCCTCAGCCAAAGCCTTAAGTACGCACATTCTGGCGCCACCTAGTGTCACATGGGAGGTTGGCAGTTTTAAAAAGGAATAAACTGCACAGCAGAAGTTCACACAGGGAGGGGTGAATACCTAAGTGTTCTGGAAATTTAGAGAGAGAGGTGGGATGGTGCAATGAAGAAGTAGGCAAGACCAGCTCCTGGTGGAGGTCCTGTCAGAGCCATGCGTTTCTGGCAGTGAGATGGCATATGACTTGCAGAATAACTCTGCAGTGAAAACAACCTGACCTCTTATGGGGTCTGAGCCCCACGCCTTGTCACCCTGTGATTCTTTGATCAGACCAGTCCGCTCTCTCTCACAGGAGTCACCTGGAATGCTGTGCCTGCGACTCTGTTTCTACAGAGACACCGGTCTAGCGGGTGGGAAACTGATACCATCCTCTTTATAGCCGGTCCAAACACAGAAAAGACATAGAGAAGACGCTGTCCCCCGCAGCCCAGGCTCTGGAAGAGGCGCGTGTGACATCCACCAAACTGGGTCTGCTGCTCAGATGACTGTTAGCCGCGGGTTCTCTCCAGATGACCACGTGATGTCAGCGCGGTCGCCCATCCCAGCAGCTTCTCTCACGTGACCGTGTGACTGAAGCACAGCCGCCCATCCCAGTTGCTACTTCAGGGGACTCTCTGCAAGCCTCAACCCCTCAGTGTCCTGCACCTTTCCCTTTAGGTCCACAGCTCCACTGAGCAGACAAGAGGTTGGTCAGCCAGATGCCTTTAGGAGGCTAAGCCACCTGGAGAGCATGCTGCCTCAACCAACTGACCCCGCTCACCCCACTTATCTATCTTCTCAGGTCCCATTCTTTAGCTGGCTCAACTGTCTCCTCCAACCCTTCTTTGAGCCCATCATTTCCTTTTCCCATCCTTGAGCTCTGCCAATCCCTTCTCCCCCGCCTCTTAGCTCCGCCCTCCGCCAGGCCCTCCTATCTTAGCTCTGACCATTCCTTCTGCCTGTCCATCCCTTGAAAATAACCAATACTTCCACTGAGCCCCTCCCTTAACCCCCGTCGCATAGCCCTGCTCACCTGTCTAGTCCTGTCTGTCTCTTCTGTTCTTTTACAGCCTGCACCCACTCACTCATCCTTCAGGTGTTCCAAGGAATCTCTTGTCTGCCTCTTTTGCATGGTGTTCCTAAGCACAGTCAGAATTGCATCAAGCAGAGCTCAGCCTAGCTAATTACTGCTTCTGTCTCCTCTTCTTTCAACCAAGCCCACCTCTGCACCTGCACCCCCCCCACACACACACACCAGCCTCCCTAGGAGCTCCTTCCAGAAAGAAGACACAGGCCGGTTGTCATGGAATTGCCAATAGCTGAGAGAACTTGGACTCTCACATCAAAACTTGGGGTCATCCTTTCAGCTCTGACCAGTCTGTTCCATCTGCAAAATGCCCTATGCTGGTCCTCTCATAATGCCTTCTGGGTAACCTCAATCCATCCTGCAATCCTCTAGTAGCACAGACTCAACACCGGAAGTCAGGACAGCAGAAGGGTACTCAAGCAAGCACAGGAAACCAACTTGAGGTCCTGGGTTAAGGGAAATCCCAGGGTCAATGTCAATAGCAGAAGCCAGCTGCACCATGTGAACTTGGTGCCAACCTCTGAACAGTGTTCCCTGGGCACAGACTCCTGTGAGCACACGCTGAGCCTTCTGCTGTCTCTCTGTCACTGCTCAGATTCTCAGGCTCCAGAGGGGGTCTGATTGGCCTGCTGTATGGGTCAGGAAGTGTCGCTTGAGCTAGGTCTAAAGGAGCAGCAATTTGGTAAAGCAGGGAGGAAAGGATTTTACAGACAGAGGGAACAGCATGAACATCACCAGAGAAGAACCCAGGCGATCTCAGAGCTGTGCAAGCCATGCTAGGCCAGGAGCGTGTCTGTCAGCAATCCAGTGTCCCTGTCCTACAGTGTATATTACACAGTATCTGGGAATGTGTTGAATTATTTTATAAATATGCCAGAAGCAATTATAAAGACCTCAAGTTACATATAGTATCATATCATCTTTATATGGGGATTTTTTTTTACTTTTTTCATATTTGTATCCCTTTCATTTCTTTCCCTTACTTTACTTGTTTAGTAACGACTTCAAGTCCTGTATTGAACAGGGGCAGAGTGTATTGAGGGGACAAAGTGAACATTCTGGTTTTAGTGTAAATTTTTGTAATTTTTTTCCCAAGATGTAGTCTGTGAGACATGTCTTCTGTAACCCTAGATTCTTCAGTACTTTTATTGTGAAAGGATGTTGCATTTTATCAAAGACTTTTTTTGCATCTAATGAGATAATTATGTGGTGAATTAGGTTTATTGATTTATGTATGTTGAACTATCCCTGCATCTCTGGAATGAAGCCCAGTTGGTCATGGTAGATAATCTTTTTGATGTGTTCTTGCATTTAGTTTGTAAGTATTTGTTGAGAATTTTTGCATCTATATTCATCAAAGGTATTGGTCTATAATGCTGTGTTGGGTCTTTGGTTTTGGTATCATGTTAATACCAGATTTGTCAAAATTAATTTGTAAATATTCCTTCATTTTTATTTTATGGAATAATTTGAGGAGACTGGTGTTAGCTCTTCTTTAATAGCCGAGTTCTACATCAAATACCTCTAGCTTTGAGCTTTTTTTCGCTGGGAGATTTTAATCACCGCTGTTGTCTCATTAGATGTTATGAACCTATTTGAATTTTATTTCATCTTTATTTCCCTTTGGTAAGCTGTATAGAGCTAGAAATGTAACCATTTCTTTTAGACTTTTCAGTTTGGTGAAATGTAGAATTTTAATTTTTAACTTTATTTTCCGTGTATGGATATTTCACCTGCACACATGTCTGTGCACCATGTGAGTTTTCTGGTGCCTATGGAGGCCAGGAGAGGGTACTGGATTCCCTGGAAGTGGAACTTATAAAAGGTTGTGAGCCACTATGTGGTCTTAGAAACTGAACCCAGGAACTCTGTATGAGCAGCAAGGGCGCTCAGCTGCTGACCCATCTCCATCCCTCCTCTTACTTTTAATGAATCCGGCTAAAGTTCGTCAGTCTTGTGAATCTTTTCAAAGAACAACTCTGTCTCATTTGGCATCGTGTTGCTGTGTCTATTTCATTAACTTCAGCCCTGAAATGGTTATCTCTTCTTGTCTACCTTGTTTGTTTTTGGGTTTTTTTTTTGTTTGTGGGGGTGGGGACTTGTTTGTTCTTATTTTTTACACAGTCTCCAGGTGCATCATTATTAATTTGAGAGATCTCATTTTATTTGTTTGTCGGAGTAGGCACGTAGTGCTGTCCTCCGGAATTCCTCTTAGTGCTATCTTCATTGTGTCTCATAGAATCCCGTAAGTTATAGTTTTGTTTTAATTCAATTCTAGGAATTTTGTTGTTTCCTACTTTACTTCATTCTTGGCCTATTTTTCATTAAGTACTGTGTTACTTAGTTCCCATAAGTTTTTGTACTGTCTGTAATTTGTGTTTCTTTTTATATCCAGCTTTATTTGGGTCATATAGGATGGAGAATGACACTTCCATTTATCCTGTATTTGTGGAGATTTGCTTTTTGTCCTAATACGCGGTCAGTTTTAGAGAGGGTTTCAACGGGTTACTGAGAAGAACGTATTCTGTGGTGTTTGGGTGGGACTTCCTGTAGATATGTTAGATCCGTTTGATCTATGATACTGCTTAACTCCACACTTGTTCTTTTATTGCTGATGTTCTCGAGGACCCAGGTTCAAGTCTCAGCACTCATATAGTGATTCAAAACTGTAACTCCAGTTCCGTGGGGATACTTTGGGTATCAGAAACATATGTAATGTACAGACAAGCATCCAAGTATAACATCCATACACACAAAATAATTTTTATATTAAAAAAAGAGGTAACATGGTTGGGTGGGAAAGGGGGCTGAATCTGGGAAGAGTGAGGGGAGGGAAGTGAATATGATAAAAATAAATTGTAATCAATTCTCAAAGAACTATTAAAATATGGAAAAAGAACCTATAAGATAAAATATATAAAAAGTTAAAATTAAAAATAATTAAAGGTATATATACTTCAGAACCAAAAAAAGGAATCACTACAACTTCCATCCCCAAATTTGTACTAAGCATTATCATTCCAGAGATGTGTATAGACATAAATATGGAAGAAAAAGAAGATAAGAATGGAAAGATGAGGGTGAGGATAGGAGGGAGGCAAAAAAGGGCAGGATGGAAGGAAGGGAGAAAGAGAAAATAGCACCCAAAGACCATACTGAGTATGCTAGTGTTAACGTTAACTGTGTGGAACTTATTCTTGCTGGAATACAAATCTGAGTGGATTAAAACAGTTATTAACTTTACACAGGGTTTATTACCCAATTGCACACCTGTCACAAGATGTACCCACGATGATGGACACTAAAAAACACTTGGACTGCATGTTCTGACGATCTTAGCACCTGCTCTCTCTGTCCAGAAAAAGTTGGAGCTCCAGTCCCCCACACTTCTTCCATGCCCACCCCGAACTCTCTGCTGCTGGACTTGGCTTCGATGCCCAGCTCTGTCACGCCCCTCCTGGACATGTCATCCTGGTCCAGGCATATCTGAAGGCACTGTCACTGTCCCCATCTGAGTTCTTTTGGTCTCTCTTAGTTGTACAGCTCTGCTGCATAGACGGAAAGTGCAATACCTGCTCCCTGTCCAGCTGCCCCTGGCAAATCAGAGCAGCCTGGAGATTCCTAGCAGCATTTGCCAGACCTAGAGACAGTGCTCAGGAGAGCCACGGGAGGCCGGGGATCCTGGGCTTGGGCACTGGCACCTAGAGGAGAGACTCTGCATGTGAGCCTTCTGAAGGGCTAGAGCAACCTGGACAGGACTCAGGTGAGGGCTGGGCAGGTGGTGCCTCTATCATAGCCTCAGGGACCTGAGGAGGGAATTGATAATCTAGGACACTAGTCCTCTGGGCCTAGAGCTTTTACAGCCTGGACTAAGAATGAAATGGAGGGCAATGAGGAAACGGGATGCTTGGTGGCCCTTCACTAGGGAAAACAAACCAAATCTGAGCCCTTTTCCTTTCCTTTGGAAAATAAACCCCAAGGTGGGCAGCACAGGCTGCCATGGTGCTCACCAGCCATCACAGACCAGAGAGCTCCTGCTTCCATTCCATAATCTTACTTGAGAGCTCAGAGGTGTTGTAGGAGCTGCGGGTTGCATTCCGCCACTGGCTAGCTTTACCCGAAATAACAACACACAAATTGTATTATTTTAAACACTGCTTGGCCCATTATATCTAGCCTCTTCTCGGCTAACTCTCATACCTGGCCTAGCCCATTTCTAATAATGTGTGTAGCACCCCTAGGTGCACTTACTGGGAAGATTCTAGCCCATGTCCATCCTGGGTCGGAGTTTCATCGCGTCTGCCCGGGAGAGGGGAGCATGGCCTCTGAGCTCACTTCTTCTTCTGTTCTGTTTACTCCTCCCGCCTATGTTTTAACCTATGAGGGCCAAGCTGTTTCTTTATTTTTTAACCAATGACCTTCCTCCATCATTTCCCCTTTTTCTGTTTAAACAAAAAAAGGAAGGCTTTAACTTTAACATAGCAAAATTACATATAACAAAACAGTTATCAAGTAAAAATTACAGTATTTACATCTATTTTATCTTTATCATAACTAAGGAAAACTATAACTATAACTAACTATTCTTCAACTCCACCAAAGACTCCAGAAAGATACAATATTATCTAAGCAAACAAGAAATAAGCAACTTTCAAACTCGAGAAATGACAGAGACATCTCGCTGCCTGGACAATCACCCAAAGTTCCTCTGTACTGTTGGGGCATCCATCTTCAGCCTTGAGGCCCATGGTATCCAGCAGACATTTCCAGGAAGCAGGAAAATTCAAAGTCAGTTCAGTTACTATCTGTTGTGTCCTGCAGAATGTCTTGCAGACTCCTTCATGAATCAGGAACCCCGAAAGATCATCTCACCTTTAGGCAAGTTCAGTTGTCCTCTCTCTGTGGGTTTTCTGTGTCCAGTTTATACAATAGTCCAGGCAAGAGCAGTTTCTTGCCCAAATGGCTATCAAACTCCGTAAGGAGCCTCTAGGATGCCCATCTTCCTCTCAAAGTAGATTGGTGCTGCCAGGAGAAGACGTGTCTCATTGTCACGAAAAACCCTAAGTTATTAAAACATTTAAAATGCCATATTCTATAATCTTTGAAAAATATGAAGAATGCCTAACTAAAATATATCATGTACATCTAGAAAATCTAACTAACATGACTACAAACTTGGCTATTATGATTATCTATTAACAACCTATGTACATTACATTTTTAAATGAACTACACAATCACAATACCTTAATCAAGATCAGAAACACATATACATATAACAAAATTGACCTTAAATTTAAATCACTAAAGCAAAATCCATATCAATGTAAATTATTCATACCTATATCATATGATGTAAAAGAACATTTATAAACAATATATGAGAACATGGGTGCAGTTATTTCTCTCCAAACTGCTTCCTGCTGTATGGGGGGGCACTGTTAATCAGGTATTTCAGGGTATAACCTGTGTGCTAGGTTCATCTCAGTCAGCAGTCGAGTGAAGTAATTTTTTGAAGGTGTTCACAGCAACCCTTCAGCAGGGTGTGGTCCATCATACCATATCGGAATAAAAACAATCCACAGGGTCTCATCGTCTGTGAAAACAAAAGAAGAATCTCTTTTCCATCCATTTGCATGCAAAATTCAAGAAGTCCTTGTTTTTTACTTCTGAGAGTACTCTAATATGTAATATCTAATATTATGTAATATCTAATATTCCATACTTTTTTCATCCATTCTTCCATTGAAGGGCATCTAGGTTGTTTCCAGGTTCTGGCTATTACAAACAATGCTGCTATGAACATAGTTGAGCATATACTTTTGTTGTATGATAGGGCATCTCTTGGGTATATTCCCAAGAGTGGTATTGCTGGGTCCAGACCACAGGATGGCTACATTATGATTTAACCCTCACAACTACTAGAGATGTTATTTTCATCTGTATTTCAAATCAGAAAAGTAAAACACAGAGAGGTAGTCTCACCAGTAGGTTCTCAGTATATCTGGGATGGGTTTGTACCTCTTCCTTCCAAGAGCTGTCTGTTCCTCCAGAAAACAGCATCTCCATAAAACAGGAGACACAGACCAACCTTCCGGTCATACCAGTTCCTGGTGCTGCCTGGATTGGAGGGGCCAAGATTTTGGCAGATACTGGATGCTAAATGGCTTGGGAGATTCAAGGATGTGGTTGAGGGCCAAATCCTGCAATGGCAGAGGAGGGCTGGCCTGGGTGGGGTCCGAAGTAGGGCTTCCTGTTCCAGTTGTGGGATACCTCCTTCCAGCTGAGTCCTGCCTTGTCCTTGCAAATATTGTGTTATTAATTGGAGACTGGAGGGCAGATTGCAGCAAGGGCCCAGAGGCAGGGCCCTGGGAAATCACATGGCCAGGGTC
Organism: Alexandromys fortis; assembly: GCF_014885135.2. Lineage (NCBI taxonomy): Eukaryota > Metazoa > Chordata > Mammalia > Rodentia > Cricetidae > Alexandromys > Alexandromys fortis. Next base: position 125,418 of record NW_026067996.1, read on the forward strand.
CCAGGCCTGACCCAGACAGGTGAAGGTGGGAGGAGAAAGGCCAAGGCAAGGAAGTGACCTGCCTGGAACAGATACTATTCTGAAGAATACCGTGGAGACAGAAGCATGATCAGAACCTTCCACCAAAGGTGACCAGGAGCCCACAGTCAGCTGCCCAGTGACCAAGGGACCATGCATGATGACCACCTTCAGAGGCATCTCAAAAGTCCCTCTCCAGTGCTCCACATGAGTGACTTTTCAGCAACCCTACTTACTGCAGGATGGCCTTGGGCATGCCTCCTGCTCAAGGGGCTCTGGCCACAGACGAGAGTTAAAATGGGAGGCTCCTTCCTGCTTCCAGCTGCTCCACACAGCAGGACAGGGAGTCTGCCATGCTCCATCCCACATTGTCCAGTGTCCACAATCTCACAGGTGAAGCATCAGGTAGAGACTGCGGCAAACTTGGCCTCCAAACAAATACCTCAGAGTGAGGTGCCAGACGGTCTTATCTTTCTAGTGGGGGTAAGGATACTGGAGTAGACAGGCACAGTGCCCAGGATTCCAGAACAAGCTGCCTGGAGTTCTACCTGATCCCACACCTCCCCACCCCAAGTCACAGGAAACAGCTTCTGGCTTTCTGATGTCTTCATCTAACTTGGCAGGATGTGGGAGGGGGAGATAAGAAGCCTTATTGTGTGACTAAGGCCACAAGGCCACATACAGGCCATCCCTATGCCAGGAAACCCCACAGTTCACACAAGCACACACACACACACACACACACGCATAAGAGCACAAATTTGAGTTGTGTAGTTAGAGTTGGATGACCATGTTATAGCCTCAATCTCAAGCTGAAATCCTATTTGCTGGGTGGCCCACTGGTGGACTTCCAAGCCACACAGATGAACAAAGGGTCTCGTCAATCAACCTACATTTCAACTGAATGCTGTCAAGGAAGTCTGGAATCACCATCCCGGCTGAGACTGCCTCCTGAGTTAGCACATAGGGGTTGGATCAAGTCTGGAGGTCGCTTTAGTGGTCCTGCTGCTCACAGGTTATTTCCCATTTGCCTTTACTTCCTTTTCGGTGCAATGTTTTTTAAAAAAATTAGGTATATGGAAAATAAGCCTATGGGTTAAAAACAACCAGCAGGAATGATGAGTTAAGCTGCAAACATCCCAACCCCCTGGAGGGGGAAGGGAGCAGAACCCCTCCAAACCATTGAGGTGTGTACCCCTTCAACACTGAAGACCACTCTTCCACTCTGGAAGGTGCCTGGACAGGGTTTTTTTTTGGTTTGCTTGCTTGTTTTTTTTTTTTTAAGTAGGTTAAAGTCAAGAGTCTCTTAACTGATGATCCCTAGGCAGGAAGGAGGCTTCAGTAACTCCCAGCCCTATCTTTAAAGGAACAGCTGATTGGTGAATACACAGACCTCTTCTCCCTTTCTAGTTCCAGAACTCTGGCTGCTGGCTCTTCACCCTTGCTCTGGACAGAGATTGGTGGACTCTTGTCTCTTGGGGGACTTTGAGAGGCTCCCAAGAGAAGACCTAGGGGTACTAGAGAGGGGTCCCCAAGTAAACAGTCAGTGGATTCCGTGTCAGGGCAGCTCAAGTCTGGTTGTCACAGGTGTCGGTGCCATGCAGCAGCTGCCAGAAGTCCAGGTTCTTCCCAGAGGCAAAGGAAGAGCTGGACACCTGGAGGCTTAGAAAGATCAAAGAGTTCTTTACTGGGGCAGAAAGCAAAAGGCAGAATGTTCTCTGTTGAGAAGGCTGGAGTCTCCAGAGCCGGTAGACTATCCCGTGGACTCTGGGTTAGTCTTTTGTAGGGCCCCTAGACTTCCCCTCTTTGGATCCCCCTTTTCCTTTCTCTATTCCCTCCTTCCCTCTCCCATTACTTCACCTCCTTGGCCTGGATGCTCCATGACTCTAAGAGGTAATCCCAGCTCCCAAGCAGGAGTGTTGTCTGTTGTCTAAGAGATAATCCTGGCTCCCAAGCAGGAGTGTTGTCTGTTAGCTTCATTCATGGTCCATCCACTGTGTGAGAAGTTTCTCTCTCTCCCTGTGGCCTCTTCCATAACTGCCTATTCCCTACTAACTCCTTACATGGTAAGCCCTAAATACAAGCTCAGAGCCTTGGATATTTTGCTTATTTTATGTGCATTGTTGATATCTGTGTATTTTTTAATTTTCCCTCCTACATTTTATTTTTTTTATTGAAAACACTTTTTCATACATTATATTCTGATCACAGCTTCTGTTCCCTGATCTGCTCCCACCCCTTCCTACCCCCCCCCCCCCCCCCCCCCCCCCCCCCCCCCCCCCCCCCCCCCCCCCCCCCCCCCCCCCCCCCCCCCCCCCCCCCCCCCCCCCCCCCCCCCCCCCCCCCCACCCCCATCCCCTTCCCACTCCCCACCCCCTTCCCACTCCCCACCCTCTTCCCAATCCCCACCCCTTTCCCATTCCCCACTCCCTTACAAGTCCTCACCTTCTTTATATATGGAAAACAGACAGGAAAAAATGAACCACAGTAAAACAAAACAGAAACAAAGAAATAGAAAATTATAAAGAAAAAAGTATGAGAAACATATAAACACTTGCATGCATGTATACATACACACACCATAAAAACCACATAATCAAAACCATAATATATAATCAAAAGACTGTACCAGGCTTTTTTCTTTTAGGCCACCAACCAGTTTTCAAATCATGACACAGAGAATGGTTTTGAATGCTCAGTCTAGCTCGGGCTCATTTCTGGCTGGCTCTTTTAACTTAAACTAACCTGTTTCTATTTATATCCTTTTGCCTCAAGGACCGTTGCCTTTCTTACTTCTGTATATCTTACTTTCACTGCTTCTCTATGTCTGCTGGCTGGTATTGCCTGGTTTCTTACTCTGGGTGTCTCCCGCATGCTCTTCTCCTCCTTCTCTCTCTCAGTCCTCTGGTTCTTCTTGAGTCTGGATTTCTCCACCTATTCATTCTCTCTGCCTGGCAGCCCCACCTAGCCTTTTCCTGCCTATTGGCCATTCAGCTTTTTATTAGACTGTTGAGATAGGAGCCGCAGGGCTGCATACCTGGCACCCGGCCACCCACATGGCTAGCTTATGCCCGAAATAATTACACGGAAACTGTATTCTTTCAAACACTGCCTGGCCCGGCTAGGTCCAGTTTCTTATTGGCTAGCTCTTACATATTGTTCTAACCCATTTCTAATATTCTGTGTAGCCCACGAGCTGGCTTACCAGGGAGGATCTTAACCTGCGTCTGTCTGGAGTGGGAGAACCATGGCGACTCCTCACTAAGCTTCTTTTTCCCAGCATTCTCTTCTGTCTACTCCGCCTACCTAATTTTCTGTCCTATGAGGGCCGAGGCAGTTTCTTTATTATTACAAGACCCACCTCCATCATTAGACCAATCAGGTGCCTTAGGCAGGCAAGGTGACACAAATGCAGCATGTCTGTGCACAATTGAACAAATGCAGCATAAACAAAGTAGCACATCTTTGCCTAGTTAAATTAATATTCCACCACAAAAGGCCAGTAAGATAAAGAATAGAAAAACAACAACAAAAAAACCACCCAAATCATATGAGGCAAAAAAAAAATCTCCAAAACTGCCATTGAAATGAATTTGTTTGTGTTGGTGATCTGCTGATAGACATAGGGCCTCCCTTAAGTGTGGTTTGTATACCGAGTGAAACGCCATTGGAGAAAACGAATTGGGTCCTTTGTGAGCAGCTGTCGTTGGTGATAGCTTCTAGATTAGGGGTGGGGGTTCATGTCTGCTTTCCCTCTCAGCACAGACCCTATCTCGCTTGTACCTGTGCAAACCTGTGCACGCTGCCACAGTCTGGGGGGTTCATATGTTCATCAGTCCTGCTTTGTCTGAAAGATACTGTTTGCTGGGTGTCTTCATCCCTCCTGACTCTTACAGTCTTTCTATTTCCTCTTCTGCTTAGCTCCCTGAGCCCTGAGGGGAAGGGTTTGAGAAAGCCGTCCTGTTTAGAGTATCCAGGGTTTCTCACTTTCAGCACATTTCCCAGTTATGAGTCTCTGTATTTGTCCCATCTACTGCAGGAGGAAGTGTCTCTGATGATGGATGAGTAACGGACTGATCACAGATGTAACAGAATGTCATTAGGAGTCATTCTATTGCTATGTTCCTGTAGCATGACAGTAGCATTTGCTTTTCCTCCATGTGTATGATTATCTAGTCTCAGATTCTTGGCATGGGTTCCACATCAAAATGGGCCTTAAATGCGATCAGATAGTGGACTTGGATAGAGAGGGCCTTAAATGCTATCATATAGTGGACTTGGAGCCTCCCTCAACTTTTGTGCCATTGTTCACCAGCATATCATGCAGCCTGGTCACCATTTGATGGGGAAGCTTTGTTAACCAATTATCATCAAGAGGTGGGACTAAGTTAGGGTATGGCTTTCTGGGGCCCGGAGAGAAACGGGCTCATGGCTCAGGTGCTCTCTCTCTCTCTGTGGTTCCCTTGCAGTACAGTTGAGCTTGTACTTCTCATTCCTGTTTCGTGAGTTCTTCCCCTTATAATAAGTAAAAATATAATTGTTTATCTTTTATCTAGCCTGGCTATTTCCCAAATCGAGCTAACTTCTACAACCATTGTAGATGAAGGATTTGTAGCTGGGCTAATGTTTAGCTGTCTCCTCTGGTAGCATGTAGACTACCTTCCAGCACCATGAACACTAGTCAGTAGGCGTGAAGGCTCTTAGTAGACACCAGTTCAACTTCTCCGTGTTCAGTGAGATATATAGGTGTGTCTGCGGCAATATGGCTTCACCATCAGTTTGCAGAGAGCAACCAATAGCTTTAGCGGTCAAGCAAACAAGCAACAACCAAATAATCAAGCAACAACCTGAGTTGCTTGTTGCATAACAACTCAATTCGATGTAACACATTTATGGAACTGGAGGTTTCATTTGGTGGTGAAAGATGTCCATCAGGGGCTTTGTCTCCACTGTTATTCGGTGACTTCATTTAGATTTCTTTCATATACATAAAGAAGCTTCTACTGCAGGAGGTTTCCATATGACCTCTCCAATGGCCCTGAGTGTTAACTGTCCCTCACCATATTCCTTCCCTTTCCACACTTCCTCCCTCCTTTCTGTTTAATCCTCCTATTCCAGTCCCCTTCCCATCTCTCCATGACTATGCATCCTATTTCCCCTTCCTTGGAAGATCCCCTACTCAATGCTTACTTTATACCCAAACTCTGTGATTATTCAAGTAATAGCATTCCTAGTAAAGGGTTAAAACCTAACATCTACATATAAGAGAAACTGATGCAGAAAAGTGCATAGTGGTGAGTTTATTTTGCCCTCAGATCTAAGTCCCATGCCTGCTATAAGTCTTCTTCTGAACCCTGAAGGGGATGCTGAGGCTGGTACTCGGAGGGCCTCAATATGAAGCCCCATTTATTTTTGTTCTTAGTGCCTCTGCTATTGGTGTTCAGGAGTTCTTTTTCTGTGCCAGTGAGTTCAAGATGATTCCCATCTTTTTCTTTTAGATTCAAGGTATATGACCTTATGCTGAGGTCCTTGATCTAGTTGGAGTTGAGTTGTGTTCAGGGTAATAAATATGGATCTATTTGCATTGTTCTACATGCAGCTATCTAGTTGGCCAGCACCATTTGTTGAGGATGCTGTCTTTTTCCTAGAGGTCTATTTCCAAAATGCATATGCGGTCTTGTAACTTTTCTCTTTGGGGCTATTCTTGACCTGCATCAGCCTGTGAGACCTGATACATTGGGCCTCAGGACTGGCCAGCCTTGGTTTACCTGGCCCCACCGTGCTCTCCACACAGAGGCTTTCTTTTAGATCTTCAGAGCTCAATACTCAGCTAGAAGGAAGACAGAAATCTGCATATGAGGGAAACGAGGCCACCAGCTGGCCCAGTGTCTACTGCCCTTAGAGCCTGAAGCACACACTCTGTCTTAGTCACTGCTCTGTGGCTGTGAAGAGACACCACAACCAAGGTGATTCTTATAAAAGAAAGCATTTAATTGGGGACTGGCTTACAGTTTCAAGGGCTTCGGCCATAATCATTATCATGGTGGGAAGCATGCAGCAAGCATGGCAATAAACATGGAAAAGTAGGTGAGAGCTACATCCTGATTCTGATTCTCAGGCAGAGAGTGCAGTCCTGGCATGAGCTTTTGAAACCTCAAAGCCCACCCCAAGTAACACACCTCCTCCAAGAAGGCCACACCTCCTAATCCTTCTAATACTTGCAAACAGTGCCAATTCCTGATGACTAATCATTTAAATATGTGAGCCTCTGTAGCTTTGGAGCCTGTCCTGGAACTAGCTCTTGTAGACCAGATTAGTCTGGAAGTCACAGAGATCCACCTGTCTCTGCCTTCCAAGTGCCTGGGTTAAAGGTGTGCGCCACCACTGGTCTTTTCTTAATCACTGCTCACTTCTCAGCTCTGGCTAACCAGCATCACTTGTCCCAGTAAAGCAAAGGTTTCACTTCAGGGGCGCCAATCTCTTGTTAAAGCCCTGCTGACTCTTCAGGCCCAGCTGCCCAGAAACTAGATTCTTCACACATTTGGCCATATAGAGTATTTGCTTCCCTCTGCAACTTCACATGAGGCCTCCATCATCAGCACTGCTCCTAATGTTATCTTCCAAGCTCCTACACAATAACCCACTGAGATCTCAACACTCAGTAGTTTTCTAGTCCAAAGTTCCAAAGTCCTTCCACAGTCTTTCCCAAAACACATGGTCAGGCCTCTCACAGCAATATCCCACTCCTAGTACCAAGTTTGGTCTTAATTAGGGTTGCCATTGCTGTGAACACAAATGCCACTCCAAGTGGCCTATTTCCTCAAAAGCAAGGCCCAGCTTCTGTTTCCACTATCCTTCCCCAATGGTACCATCAAATCATGAATTCATCAGTGGGCTGACCCTTCAATCACTTCAGAGCTCTCACGATCTAATTGCCTCTCGTGATGGATCCATCAGCTGGGGACCACACTGAGGCACATGAGCCTTTTGGGAGAGTCTGAACCACCAGACTGTAAGAGCTGTGTTCTCATCTGGCTCTCTGCACTTTGAGACCACTCTGCCAACCCCAGCCACTGTAAGGTGGTCCTGAAGGCGTAAATCACAAACAATCCCACACCAGTTTGGAATTATGATTAATAGGGTGGTATTTATTTAAAGGGGAAAAAACTTACAGATCACCATCCCAGACAACAGCCCTCTGCACAATCAGGAAGGAGTCTAGTTGCCGGAAACAGAGCAGGAAGCAAAGAGAGAGAGAGAGGAGGGAAGAGGCCGCTTTTTTAAAGAGAGAGACCACGCCCCAATGGGCTGGTACCTCAGCGGCTATTGGCTGGAGGAGCGGAAGGACCTCCCGCAACATGGTCCCAGTGAAGAAGCAGTGTCTTCTGTTCAAACTCTCAGTGCCCTCACCTGGCTTTCCTGCTGTTCCCTTCAAGACACTTGTCTAAGAAGCTGGGAGGCTCTTCTGGCCCAGAGGAGACAGGGGAGAAAGCCTAAATCTCGGCTTAAGGATTTGAGCAGCCTGCTGGGAATCAAGCTCCTGATAAACAGCCCATTTGGCTTTCCAGACGCTTGGGCATCTCCTGACAGCACTGACCAAATCTCCAGACCTCTCAGCCCATCTTGCTGCCTGGCTCCTCTTCACTTTCTTCCTCACTCTCCCTCTTCTTCTTCCTCCTTCTCTCTCTCTCTCTCCCTCCCTCCCTCCCTTCTTCCCTCCCCCTCTTAGTTAGCAAGATAAGATTTCCCAGCAGATCTCCTGTGCTGGTATACTTGCACTCAGCTTCTGTGAGAGATGTCAGCAGCTACCCTGTCACTGATTGTGACCTCAGAGGCTTCTGACCTTCCAATGGGCCTCTGGGCCCTATTAGCCCTAAGTCATGGGGTTACGGCTCCCATGGTACCCTGGCACACAGAACCATGGTCAGAATTAAGCCCTGTGGTGTCACCTAAGCCTGTGTTCCAATGTGCAGCTCTGTTGGTTTGCTTGCTCCCAGAACACCCTGGACCTTTGTCTCCCATCTGACCAAGGTTTCTGAGTGTGGCATTGGAGTCCATGGGACCACAGCAGCTCTCCCTCTTACAATTGCCTGGACAGGAGCAATTTTAGGGCTTTGTGATCGAAGTCCTAATCCACATTCAAGATGTAAGTGAGGCTGCCTTGGTGAGCTCCACTAGCCTGTGTGGACAGTCCCATCCCCTTAGAGATGTCAGTTACTGCTGTAAGATGCCGGTAGACATGCCTGGGATGGGTGTCATGGGGTCAAAAGGTTCCCTGGACTCTGCAGTGGCCCCTGCCCTAGAGTAAACAGCAGCTGACAGGGCCATCCTGCAAATGGATGGCAGTCGACTGGAACTCCTGACACCCTGGCTATTCAGGATCGTCTGGGCTATTCAGGATTGTCTGGGCTATTCTGTATTGTTGGGGATTTTCAGGATGGTCTGGGCTATTCAGGATCGTCTGGGCTACTCAGAATTGTCTGGGCTATTCAGGATCGTCTGGGCTATTCTGGATCGTCTGGGCTATTCAGGATCGTCTGGGCTACTCAGGATTGTCTGGGCTACTCAGAATTGTCTGGGCTATTCAGGATCGTCTGGGCTATTCAGGATCGTCTGGGCTACTCAGAATTGTCTGGGCTATTCAGGATCGTCTGGGCTATTCTGGATCGTCTGGGCTACTCAGAATTGTCTGGGCTATTCAGGATCGTCTGGGCTATTCTGGATCGTCTGGGCTATTCAGGATTGTCTGGGCTATTTTGGAAATGCAGCATTCCTGTTTTTATCGGGTGGATGCAAACAAAGCAGTTCACCTGCTGTGGCTCTTGCTTCCCTTCCCATGAAAAGTGGGGCAATAACAATGTTCTCCACCAGTGGGGAAGTCAAATGAGCTCCACAGATAACGTCGTACGACCTCCTACTCTTGCTTCTGCTCTGGCAGCTTCCTCTTGCTTTCTACCCATGACTGAGGAGGACACAGCCTGACCCCGTCTGTGATGGAATCAAGAGGCCTCAAGAAGCCCCTCCGGTATAAGAGACACAAAATCAAGACACATGAGAAGCTGATCAAGAAGTTTCCTTACAGGTACAAGATGCCTAGACACCTAGGACTGAGTTCTGTCGCAGCCCCCACATTGCTCCCAAGTCCCCAGACACAGGCGTTCTGAGGAGCTAGAGCCAGAAGGAGAGAAAGACTCTAGTCCATGGAGCCCCTAGGAACACTGCTGTGGCCAACCATCTGGCCCTCCCTTCTTCACCCTCTGTCCCAGGCCAGGGAAGCCAAAGGGTGGAACAAAGGTTTTGTAAATCACTGGGTATGAGGCCAGACACATAGGAAGGCCCAGGTATGAACTCCTGTGGGCGGCTGGCTGCAGGACTTAAACACTCAAGGGCCCTTCTAGGTTATCGTGGTTGACGGAACCCAGCCGAGATTCCCCGCAGTCTTGGAAGGCTAAGAGCAAAGGGTTGCTGAAGGACCAGCTGCCCTTACAGAAGAAACTGGTGCCAACGCGGTCCATTCCCCTCCCAGGGTAAGTTCTGTACTTGGCTGCCCTCAGTGGCCACACACAGACAAATATCTCATCGACATCACCCGTCCTATCCAGGGAAACCTCAGTCACTTTTGGACAGGCCCTCTCAGAGAGTCAGCAGACATGTGACTACAGTGCTCCATCCTAAACAGAGGTGCAGGAAGCAAGAGACTCCACCAGACTGTAAGTGCTGCCTGTACACAGGCATGGTAGACAGGCTGCTCCATCCTGAGGGACTTCCAGGTTAACTGGCAAACGGTACCCTGACACCCCAGTCCTACCCCAATGCATCAGTCCAACCACTGTGAGAAATGAGTTCTTCCCCGAGCAGGAGGAGCAGCCAGGGCTCAGCAGCTAGGAAATGCATGTTGAGACTGCCCAACCCACTACATTAGAACAGAGGAGTAGGGTGCAAGTGGAGAAACCCCAGCCCCATGCGGTCCTCTAGCTCTGAACCTGTGCCTGCTTCTTTCTGGGAGTCCAGTCAAGAAGGCCAGATGTGGGACCCAGGGCACAGATAAAGGAGAAGGAACAAAGTAAACGAGGAACAGGGACCTTGAAGGAGAAGCCCAGTGTAGGGGGACTGCACTTGCAGGTACCCTAAGGGGTGGGGAGAGAGCAAGGACCCAGCCTCAGGCCAGGAGGTAAGAGGAGCCAGTCACAGGTGGGAAGGACCAGTCTCACATTGAGGACAGTCTCCAGATGAGCTAGGTCTCAGGTGGTGGTAACTACAGAAGAAAAATAACCATGACTTAGCTGAGCTTGTCGACCAACAAGGCTCCCTCAGTGGATGGGCAGAACTAGGGTACACCGTGAGGCCCATGAAGCATTCAAAATCGGCTGTGTCTAACCTGGATTTCCAAGACTGGATGAGCAGTGAGCAGGAGGAGAGTTCCTGTGCTTCTTTGGCAGTCATTAGCTACAGAGGCTGCATATGGGCCTGGGCCAGGCCTGGCTAGAGACATCCTTCAAAAGCCCTCCCAGATACGGTCCTGTCTGCCCTGGCTGGTTGGACCTGCAGGATTCCCTGGGTCACGTGTGGTTCCATGTGGCTTCTCTAGGGTCGGAGCTCCGGATTTTACATCAACGCCACTCAGTTGCTGCTCACAGCCTCCTCCGCATCCTCCACTGTGTAACCTCTGGGAACTTAAATTACTGCACGTCCGTTTCCCTAGACAAGACCTTAGCAAGGTGCCTCCTCTCAAGACCAGTGCTGACCAGCCCTACACCAGTGGTGCTTCAGGGCCATCTGAGAGCTTTTACTAGAACGTCCACTCTCCATGGCTTCTTTCTCAGCCACGTTCTCTCTGCTCCACATAGCTGCCACAAAGATCCTTGTAAAGGGGAACAGCCTTGTAGCCCACCAAAAACCAGGAGTGGCCCACACCCCACATGCAAAAATCACACAGCACCAATAAACTTTGCAGATTTTGCAGTCCACTTCTGTTTGGACTGATCAATTTACCTCGTTTCCCATTTTAAAAATGGATATAATATTTAATCAGGAGGCCTTGGGCAAAAGAGCAAATGACACTTCTAGAACTTTATCCAGATACATGCGTGCACACATTAGCCAAGGTACTGGGACAATAAAAGTAGTCATTCTGCTAGCTGGGAATAGCAAGAGTACGAAGCCAACTCAACACCTGATAGTAGGCATCACCGGTGCTCACAGCTATACCTACAGTCTTAGGCAGCTGTTAAAAAGGAGCACCTATGTATTGATTTGGAAAGATCTATAAGGTATAGAAATATTTTTTTTCGAGACAGGGTTTCTCTGTGTAGTTTTGGGCCTGTCCTGGAACTGGCTCTTGTAGACCAGGCTGGCCTCATACTCACAGAGATCCTCTGCCTCTGCCTCCCGAGTGCTGGGATTAAAGGCGTGCGCCACCACCACCCGGCTTGGTATAGAAATAATTTTAAAGCATCGATGTATGTGAAAAGCTGTCTTGTGTATGTTAAAAATGTGTGTGTGCATGTGTGTGTGTGAGTATGTGTTGCCCGAAAGGGGACATGTTGGCATGTGAGGGGACGTCTGGAGGGAGCATAACAGTCGCTGCCTCATTAGAGGGCGTGGGTGACTATCAGCAGCGTGCACAGCACTGAAGGTGGCAGCGTGTACCTCAGTGCATCTGGATGTGACATGCCTGGGAGTGTGACATTAGAGCTGGCTGTCAGCTCCAGCAAACAGGCTCCATCAGGGGCTCTGTGGAAGCTGAACTGAGCTGGGAACCAGGGTGAGTGATAAACAGGTGTGAACCCGCTGAGCACCCAGTGAACTGTCACAGAGTGAGGGCCGGGAAGTACAAGTGGAGAGGTGGGCCCCAGCCTCTCACTCCATAGTTTGGTTGGAAGGGCAGAGCTATGGTCTTGGGTTTCTGGGAAAGATACCAGGCTCCGGGCTCTCCACAATCCTCCAGTGGGGAGAAGAGCAGTCTTGGGGTCAGGATTCATACAGCCAGCAGCAGCGGTGGCGGTTCCTTCCAAGATCCATAGAAGCGAGAGTCCTGCGCAGGCCTGTGGCTGCTCACCGGCAGGCTGCTCTGAAGGCATCAGGCAAGTTCCTGTGAGGGAGAAGCCAGCATGGAAAAGGGACAGGGGTGAGTGGCTGAACAGGTAGACCCAGGGCTCCTCTGCACCCCACGGATGGGGTTTCACTTTGCCTGCTCTCAGGCAGCTGAGAGCCTGAGGTCCTACGGTACCTAGACAGAGCTCCGAGCGGGAGAGCTCCGAGCGGGAGAGGAGAAACTGCAGCACTGGCAGTCCCGACCCGGCAGTGCCCAAGGCTCAAGAGCTGCACTGGCAAGGCCAGAGGCTACAGTTTAAATCCGGGGAGCCAGGACCCTGTTGTTCCAGGCTGCAGAAGCCAAAGACTAGGGGCTCCACACGCTCAGGCTGGGGGATCATTTCCCTGAGCTTTAAAGCCAGCAGCCCCTGAGCAGCAGGTGGCAGACAGTGCCTGCTGTCAGTGTCACAGCTTCCTGACAGGCCGCGGATGTCAGAATCCTCCGCTCCGACAGTAAGTGAGCCCTGCTCCCCCATCCCCCCCCCCCGTATTTCTCTTGGCCCTCTCTCTCCCATCCCTCGTCTCCTCTCCACCGTTTCTGCTCTCCCCATTGGTTATTCTTGGCCGCTCTCTAACTCCAGCCCCTCTTGCTGCCACCTGAGCGCTGCTGTGGAGGTGACCTGGGTTCCCTGCCCACTTTCCTCTGATCTGCCTGCCACGGCGCATTCTTGCCCCACTCAACAGCAGAAGAAACTGAGGCTCAGAGACACTGAGTTGCCCAAGATCAGGCTGGAAAACGGCCTAACGAAGCAGAGAAACTTCCCAAAGTGAAAAATGTAACAAAACATATTTATTTAAAAACCATGACCAGGCCAGTGTCCTGGCGTGCAGGAAAAACTGCCACCATGTTGCATCCTGGCCTCTGAGGACATAGGGAATGACCTGGAATCTTGCAATGAGATCAAAGGGAGACCAGCCAAGCAGAGGTGGACGGTAGGGGCTCTGCCATCCTGTGGCTGCCAAGGAAGCAGGCTGCTCATGGTGACTCCGAGGCAGTGCTTGGTGATACACCTCCCCAGGCTGGCCAGGGCATAGCTTCTCTCTAGCCATGTCTGCCCTTGCTAGTCTGGGTGAAGACAGGAAGGCCCAGGGCAGGACTCAGACCACTCTGAACCAAACCCTGGCATTCTGTCTGTAGCAGCATGGGCTGGCTCTGCCTAGACACGACTGAGATTGGCCTCTCACAACCAAAACGCCACCAAAGCAAACCAAACAAAACAAACCCTGGGGTCCTGGAAAGAAGCCTGCCACCTGCCATCAAACCAAAAGGCAGAAGAAGCCAGCCAGAACTGTCACCTGAGTTGTGCCCAATCCAGTGGCCTGTGTCCAGGATCTTGGCAGGCCCACTGAATATGGAATGTGAATGGCTCTCCAATCCACACTACGGGCTCATTCCAGACCTCCTGGTGGCTCAGTCACAGGCCCTCTCAACACCCAGCATCCCTACTGCAGCCGCAGGTAGGAGGGGGCGGAATAGTTAAAGAGCAGAAAGTCCATCTTATAGAGGTCAAAGAGGCGGCGCTGATAGAAGGGACTGATGTCCTGGAAGAGGCGCCGGGCCTGGTCACGCGTAGGGTCCTTCTCAGGCCTCCGTGGCGGAGCAGGAAAGCGCAGGCCGGGCTCGCCCACCAGGTCCAGCACAAAGGCCGCGTCATCAGCCAACGTCTCAAACTTGCCCACCACGTCATAGCGCACTAGGCACGGGTGGCACAGCGCGTGCGCGCGCTCCCAGTGTTCGTTGAAGGGCTCCTGGCGGCGCGTGCGCGGGTCAAGCAGGTAGGCCAGGAACTCTGCAAAGCGCACGTCGTGGCCGCGGGCCAGCGCATCGGGCTGTGCGTGTGGTCGTAGGCGGCGCACGATGCGTGTGCCATAGCGCTGCTGGAAGGCGGCGCTGTGTGGCCGCGCCAGCTTGTTGCGGTAGGCCGAAGCCAGGCGTTCGAAGGGCTCGCGCACGAAGAGAAAGGCCAGGTAGTCGCGAAGCCTTCTGTTGACCTCGGCCGGCGCAAAGTCGGCCAGCGAGGGCAGCAGGCCAGGCGCATGCGCCTCGTGCGCAGGGATGGAGCCAGGGTCCCCACGGCCACGCAGCGCCAGCAGCACGCGCTTCCAGTTGGTGCAGGCCACCTTGGGCACATAGCAGTACAGCAGCCCGTGCGCGTCGTCCACCAGCACGTGCCTCAGGTCCTCCGGCTGCAGCAGGCGCTGGCGTCGTGTGTGGCGGCTGCAGGCGCGGTGTAGCAGCTGGCGCCGCTGCTGGTGCACCTCGGCCATCACAGAACGCTGACCCTGCAGGCGACAAGGGACAGAAGCATGCAGGGCCAAGCGTCAGAGTGCAGCGGGCTCCAAGCAGAGGCTGCACAGATACCACGTGCCCAGGGACTCAAGCAAGGGATTCCCCTACTGGAAACTGGAATCCCAGAGGAGTCACCAGACCCTGCTTGGTCTGGGACCAGAATCTGCCCTGGATTTGGAGGAAATGCAGTCAAACTGCTGAGGCGGGAAGGATGTGAGGAGCCAGGTGTGCTGGGTACTGTGCATACGCTAGGATTGCTGAGAATGAGTCTTTAAAGGACTGGGTAAGCTGGTCAAAGGACGGCCGAGGACAGGGCCCATAGCATATAGCCGCGGGAACACATAGACCAATAGATGATCTGTCCTCTACTGTGGGTTTAATTCCTGCTCGCCCATTGTGTCCTCCCCACTTCATCAGAAAGGCTGTGCCCTAGCTAGCCTTGAAGCATAGCCATCCTTTGGCAGCTGCCATTCAGGTGTTTGCAGGATGTGGGTTTTTATGTGTGTTACTGATTCCGTATTAGTGAATGAACAAATTTCTTTGGACTTTGATTCATTCCCCACCCCCAGCAAAGTTTTTGCTTTTATGCGTATGGGCATTTTTGCCTTCCTTTACATTCATGTACCATATTCATGCAGTGCCCAAAGAGGCCAGAAGAGGGCATCGGATACCCCTGGAACTGGAATTATAAATGGAAATGAGCCACCACCTTGTGATGCTGGGAATCCAACCTGGTTCTCTACAAGCAGTGAGTGTTCTTAATGCTGAGCCATGGCTCCATGTTGTCATCAGCAAATTTTAATCTCAGTGCTTTGACAGAAAGTGTAACCTTTTCCCTGCCCATCTGTCTCCTGGGGAAGGGGGAACGAGCCACCATCATTTGTCTAGCACTTCTGGTGTGCCAACCACAGTATAGCACTATGAATTAGGTCCTATTCAGAGGATCATGGGCGTGGTCCACTTAGCCTGCATGCAAAGACCCAAGTTGTGCTTACAGAATGCCCCTTCAAATTTATTCTTCAATAGGGTCCTCATCTCTAAGACTACCCCACCACCATTCCACCTCCATAGTTTGAGATGGAGGAAGGGCAACCACTAGGGTACAGGGTGCCTGTTAAAAATCCATTAAAGTTACTCTTAGTGATGATGATAACTGTACCGTCATTCTGCCGTTCAGTTTTCTGAAAATAATCAAAGACTTTGGGGAATGAAGAGTTTGGGCACCTAGTTAGTAGTCACTGGACTTCCCCAGGATCTCCTAACTAAAAAGACAACAGCCAAACAGCCACCTTGAACACTTACACCTTGCAAACACAAAGATCACAGCTGCTTCCCCTGGCTTGACAGTGAGGCTGGAGAGCTGAGGTTAAAGAAGCAGAAGGCTTAAAGAGCCAGAGGGGAGAGCATGCACGCCCTGCTTCCTGGAAAGTTTTGGAAGGCTGGCAGGTGTTTGGGGCCAGGAGTCTCAAATGCAAGCCTAAGCACTATGGTGCTGGCTCAGCACTGCTGGCTCGAGTCGAGGGCGCAGAAGCCCTGACTTCCTGTACTGACATAGGAGCAGCAGCATTAGTAGGACTATAGTCCTGACACCCAGGCCTGAGTGAGGGCTATAACGCCACGTGGCACCATTTACTGCTCTTTCCACCTGCCTACCCAGAGCTCAGAGTTCCCAAACAGCTAAAACCATAGGCACACAAAAAGCCTGTATATGAATGCTCATAGCAGCATTATTCCTGTTGTCAAAAACATGGACACATCTTAAATACCCATCATCTGACAAATGGGTAGATATTATATGGCGTAACAATAGCAGAGCGCTATTCGGCTGTTAAATAAAATGGAAGTACAACAGATGCTACAGAGGAACCTTGACAGCGTTATGCTGGGTGGAAAGGTAATGATTGCATGATTCTTTTTTGATACAGGGTAGCCCTAACTATCCTGGAACTTGTGATGTAGACCAAGCCATCCTTGAACTCAAGAGATCCTCCTGCCTCTGCCTCCCAAGTGCTAGAACTAACAGCATAGTCATAGATTCCTTTTCTATGGGATGATCAGAACAGGTAATCTACAGACAGGAAGTGAATTGGTGGTTGTCAGGGACTAGAAGAGAAGGAAGAGGAATGGCCACAATATAATCATAGTCTCTCTTGGGATAATATAAGTGTTCCGGAATTAGACAGTAGTGAGAACACATGTAAAATATAAAAACCACTGAGTCAGCCATTTCAAAAGAGCAAATTTACACTGAGTTGTTTTTCAAAATGTCAGAAGCCATCAGAATATCTCCAGCTCAGAGGCCATACCATACCAGAAGCAGAAATGGTAGATTCCCAAGCCTCGGGCATGAGATCATGGATGCTGGTGGCACAGGAGTATGTGGGCGTGTACTTTTTAAAGTAGTTCATGAAGTGGCATGAACTTTGTGTTTCATGAGGGAGGGAAGAAAACAAACCACTTCAGAAAGGATGGGTTGAGGGGCACTTTTTCTTTCCTTTCAAGTGCTGCCAGAGTCCCAGAATCCGCAGGCTGGGGTGAGCTTTACAGTAGGAGGGAGGGAGTCAGTGGTGTAATGTAGGGGTCCTGGGTCAGTCATCCTGCTTGCATTTCCGAAGGAGAGCTGAAGCAGAAAGGTGGACAAGCAGAGACACACAACTTGAATTTCAGAAAGATATTTTGCAAGAGTTAAAACGCACTGTCGTGAGATGTTTGTATACTGGGCGAAGGTGCATTGCTGTGATTGGTGCAACAAAAGCTGAACGGCCAATAGCTAGGCAGGAGGTGTGGCTTGTATTTCCTGGGAGAGAAAGGAAGAGGAGGAATCTCAGCATGCAGGAGACTCCAGGAGACACAAGAGAGGGAAAAGGTGCAAGGTAGAAGAGAGGTAACATCACAGGGTATAATGTAGATTAATATAAATGAGTTAAGTTATAAAAACTAGTTAGGAACTGAGTTTTCATAATAAGAAGTCTCTGTGCCATTATATGGGAACTGGCTGGCGGGACAGAATAAGACTCATTACAATGCTCATCCTAGATCCTGCCTGGAATCCCACACAAGGACCAGTCCCATCTGGGGAAGACCAGGGCCTGGCTGATGGAGGTGGGTCTTGTAATAATAAAGAAACTGCCTCGGCCCTCATAGGACAGAAAATTAGGTAGGCGGAGTAGACAGAAGAGAATGCTGGGAAAAAGAAGCTGAGTCGAGGAGTCGCCATGATTCTCCCGCTCCAGACAGACGCAGGTTAAGATCCTCCCTGGTAAGCCAGCTCGTGGGCTACACAGAATATTAGAAATGGGTTAGAACAATATGTAAGAGCTAGCCAATAAGAAGCTGGAACTAGCCGGGCCAGGCAGTGTTTGAAAGAATACAGTTTCCGTGTAATTATTTCGGGGCATAAGCTAGCCATGCTGGCGGCCGGGTGCCGGGGACGCAGCCCTGCCGCCGCTCCTAATTCAACAGATGGCGCCCAGACGTGATGGCTAAATCCACTTAAAAACCTGGGAGAGCTTAATTTAAAACAGAAAAAACAGAGTTTAATGCAGAGTTTTACTCTTTGTTGGTGGCGTGCCGTAGAGAGATTTCCTGATTCAGCAACAGCAGCAGAAAAAAAGCTGCGTCATTTTAAAGCGCACTTCCTGGGGCTGTGCTGCCAGCGTGAACTCTGGCTTTAAAGCATTTCAAGGCTTTTATGGGACTGGATGTTTGTGTTCCCGCTTGGGATCGAAGGAGAGTGCTCTGAGACCGTGCCGATGGCTCAGCGCTCCCCGCCTACACCTGGGCAGAAGGCCAAATCAGGCTTAGGCAGGCAGAAGAGCATGGCGGATTCCTGCCACCATACAGAGACGCAATTTCAGACTGCACAGTGCTCTGCGTGTCAGATTTGGCTGTAACTTGGATGAAAAAAGTTTCTGTGCTGCACACTCAGTCTCAGAATTAAACTGCTGATTGCAGCTCCAATGTGGACTGCAATGTGCCTGGAACTGTGAATGGTTCAGGGGCACCAAATGGATCTGAGGCAGGAGCCGCTGCTCCATGCTGAACTGTGCTGACCTCAGGCAGGAACTACCGTAATTGCCATAATAACAGCGCAGTTAAGGTTTAGACTGGGCAGGACACAGGCAGTACCGTATTACCTGTACATGGTGCAACTTAAGTTTTTAAAAAGTGCTTAACATTTTAAAAAAATGCTCCTGAATAATAAAGAAATTACAGATTCACAATAAAACAGATTCAGACAGACCACTAAATGGATCACAATGTTGGATGAATGTACGTAGGCTTGAGAGAGAGAAGAAAAAGAATATAGAGAATAAAGTTAATGGTTTAAAGAGACAGAGTACAGAAGTACAGATAGTTATAGATTAAGAGAAATAAAGAAAAATAAGCCACGTAAAAATGGAAAATTCACAGAGAGTCTGGATTATGTACATTGTGTTTTCTTTAAAATTTTTGACTGTGAAGGAGCTAAGTACAGAGAGACATTTCATTATATGGGCTGCTAAGCTGAACCTGCACATATGTTCTAAAGGTATCTTGACTTCAGAATTTGGGTCTAAGGTTATGATGCTTTGGAAAAGTCCTTCTTTTGTTTTCACAGAGGATGTGACCCTGTGGATTGCATCTATTCCGATTTGGTATGATAGACCACGCCCTCCTGAAAGGTTGCTGTGAACACCCTCAAAAAATTGCTTCGCTCAATTGCCAACTGAGATGAAACTAGCACACAGGTTATATCATGAACAACCTAATTAACGACGCCCCTATTCAGCAGGAAGCAGTTTGGAGAGAAAAAACTACGCCCATGTTCCCAAATATTGTTTATAAATGTTCTTTTACATTTAAAGGGGGATATGATATAGATATGAATAATTTGCATTGGTATGGATTTTAAGGTCAATTTTGTTATATGTATATGTATTTTTGATCTTGATTAAGGTATTGTGATTGTGTAGTTCATTTAAAAATGTAATGTATAATTAGGAAATATAGGTTGTTAATGGATAATCATCGCTAATAGTTAAGCTTGTAGTCATGTTAATTAGATTTTCTAGATATATAGAGATATATTTCAATTAGATAGGCATTCTTCATATCTTTCAAAGACTGCAGAATATGGCATTTAAAATATTTTAATAACTTAGGACTTTTCATGACAAGGAGACACGTCTGCTCCTGGCAGCACCAGCTACTTCAAGAGGAAGATGGGCATCGAAGAGGATCCTTATGGAGTTGGATAGTCATTTGGGCAAGAAACTGCTCTTGCCTGGACTGTTGCATAAACTGGACACAGAGAACCCTCAGAGAGAGGACTGCTGAACTTGCCTAAAGGTGAGATGGTCTTTCGGGGTTCCTGATTCATGAAAGAGTCTGCGAGACATTCTGCAGGACACAGCAGAAAATGACTGAACTGTCTTTGAAATTTCCTGCTTCATGGAAATGTATCTGGATACCATGGGCCTGTAGGCCGAAGATGGATGCCCCAACGGTACCAAAGAACTTTGGGTGACTGTCCAGGCAGCGAGATGTCTCTGTCATTTCTAGAGTTTTCTTATTTCTTGTTTACTTAGGTAATATTATATCCTTCTGGAGTCTTTGATGGAGTTGAAGAATGAATAGTTATAGTTTTCCTTAGTTATGGTAAGAGATAAAATAGATATAAATATTGTAACTGTAATTCTTACTTGATAACTGTTTTGTTATATGTAATTTTACTATGCTAAAGTTAAAGCCTTTCTTTTTTGTTTAAACGGAAAAAGGGGAAATGATGTGGGAATGATTTCTTACTAATAAAGAAACTGCCTTGGCCCATTTTATTGGATAGAAAATTAGGTAGGCGGAGTATACAGAAGAGAATTCTGGGAGAAAGAAGGTTAGAGGAGGAGTCGCCATGATGCTCCCACTCCAGACAGATGCAGGTTAAGATCCTCTCTGGTAAGCCAGCTCATGGGCTACACAGAATATTAGAAATGGGTTAGAACAATATGTAAGAGCTAGCCAATAAGAAGCTGGAACTAGCCGGGCCAGGCAGTGTTTGAAAGAATACAGTTTCCGTGTAATTATTTCGGGGCATAAGCTAGCCATGCTGGCGGCCGGGTGCCGGGGACGCAGCCCTGCCGCCGCTCCTAATTCAACACCTGGCTGAGGAGATGTGTGCTGCCCTGAACTTTCACCATTCTTTGTAAGCATGCCAAGTTCAGCCATGGCCACAGGGTCTGTAGGCTCTGGGAAGATCCTGTTTTCTGCCAGGAGTGCCCCGGAAACCTGGCTGCACCCGGAGCCCCACAGATCAGGCTGCCCTCAACCTCCTCACAGCCTTGCACCCCCTTGTGGAGGAATGCCAGCCATCTTCCTTAGCTCACCTCTCTCCTCATTAACTGTGTTGGGACCTATGCCTAGCCTCAGGAGAACCAGCCATGCAGCTTCACAACATCACAAAAGGGATGTGGCCTGGGTCTGACCAATGAGCTGTGGAGAAGTCGGCCTGCTGTTCCTGGGAAAGGCTTTTTCGTAGGATGCAAAACAAGAGGACAAGGATGGGGGGAACCCAAACCTTTGACCACCCACCCCCACCCCGGGGTCCTTTTCTGTGAGGATGGCGGTCATCTTGCAGTCATGAGGCTGCGAATCTGAAACAGAGAGTCAACACTCAGAGTATGACAGAGGGTGACTTGCCACTGCTGTTTCCTGAGGCTCCCGGCCTTTCTGTCAACACTGCTGTTGTTTACAGACTTGTGAATTCTAATACAGTCAACATGATCCCCTCAGCAGATGACAAAACCTCGGCTTTGGATAAGTGAGCTTCCCGAGAACATGACATTTTGCAGGAAGACTGGCTCTTGAACTTGGGACTGTAGGGACTCACCAGCTGGGGCCGCATCCTGCACTACAGCTCTTGTCGCTCCTAGTGAGCTGCCCAGCTGACTCAATTCTTCATGAGCTCTGTGACTTCTGCAGGGTCCTCAGCCCCTTGCTCCAATCCCCACCAATAACACACATATAGCCCTATCTTATGGTTTGCATAGTGGGTGAGTGCATGGCACAGGATCAGTCCTTGTCCCCTGACATTTCTATTGCTGCCATTTCTCCAGAAGCAAATATATGGCCTCGAAGTATTTGACTCCAACAGTCCCTGGATCCTGGGACTTGAGGACCCATCTGTCCCTCTAAAGGCTACAAAGCTGGTGGAATCTGGGACCCCCGAGAGTCTGTCCTCCACCTGCTCATGTGTAACCAGGAGTGAACCAGACATAACTCTGCGAACAAGACTTCCTAATCTTCAACCCAAGGGCGCTAGGTTCAGCAGTCAGCCCCAACAATCCTCCCGCAGCAGTCCAAGGGAATCTTCTGGCCCTGCTGCCTCTGCTTTCAATCCTCCATGGTTCCCCATTGCCCTTGCCAGTGTTTGGGCCTAAGTTAGGCCAGGCATTCAAAACTAATACATCATCTCCATGTCATGACTTGGGAGCTGGTTGGTGGTTGGTGGCCCAAAGAGAAAAAGCCTGGTACCAGGATGACTGCATTCAGTAGGTGCTAATACATGCTGTCTGTGTGTTTGTTTGACTGAGCCGGGTATGGGGTTCTTCTAGTGGCATTCAGTCAGTCATACTTGAATGATTTTAGACATTTAACAACAAAAAAAAAACTTTCTGATGGTAGCATTCAGAAGAAGGTGCTTTTAGTTTGGAATAGAGACTTTTTTCTGGGCTTGAGTGATACTCTTGTCGAAGGAGAGGATAGTGAGTCTGACCCATACATATACCATCACTAGGGGAGCAACTACATCCACGGTGTCCTGTATGGCCAAGTGACTGGACATCAAGAGTCCCAGATATCAGGAGCATTTTGACTTAGCAATATATAAGCAGTCTGGGCTGGGTTCCTTGGGAACTAATCCCACCCTGAGTTGAGTGCTTGTGCTATTGGGTGTGTGAGAGGCTATGTGTAGTCCCAGTAGGGCCACTTGCTCCATCTGCTTGGAGCTGATTGGGTGGGTGCGTGGGGGCATCCTCTGAACATTCCCTTGTTGTGCCATGTTACTAACCTTTCGGAACTTAATGACCATCTACTTGAACTCCTGAGCCAGACATAGCTTAATGACCATCTGTTGCTGGTCCCCTGGGACAGACTTGGGACTGTTTTTACTTCCCTGTATCTGCAGCACATAACACAGAACAAGCACAGGCTTCGGGTGTGGTAGGAGGGATAATGAGTAGGAAAATTAGACTTCCAGACTACACAGGAAGCCCCGTTGTGCACACTGGACAGAGCCTATGACAGCACGTATACCAGAGGCTGTGAGTTCCTGTCCAGGAGGTAGAGGGCATCCCAGCCACTTACCTGGTCCAGGTCGTGCAACAGTTGTAGGGGACTCTTCCTCACTCCTCCAAACCAGCTGGAGCCCAGGGCTTTGTTTTTAAATCCTGAAGGGCACAAGGACAGAGAGATCACTGCTGGCTTTGGACAAGGTATGGTTTGGCCAGTACCCCTAAAACACATTTAACTCACTTGTGTGACTTATTTTCTTCTTGTGTCTTCTCTTTCTCCTGGGGGCGTTGGTAAATGGTGGGCACTGGTAAGGCAGTGTCCCTGGGGTCATTCCCACCTTCGTGCCCTACCCTTCACCATTGGGAAGTGGCAAGTACAGGGAACAAGAGGAAATGAGCCTGCCTGCTCTCTGGTACGAGCATCTAGAACGAGGGCACCACACTATCCGAGGCATCATGAAAGCCCCCGGAAGCATGTGCATGGCCCAGGGTGCGGATGCCGCTCCTGAAAAATGCAGCTTTACCTGTTTCCAGAACTGGACAGAGACACTCTCTGCGTTTTTATCTTGCATTCTTCGGTGTCCTTAAGACTACAGGGCTGTCTGCACACCCCAGGCCATGTGTGTGTACCTAGAAGGGTGGGACTTGAACCAGGGCTCATGGAGGAAGCCTGTCTTGAAGATGCCCATGGACCCAGTCCTTGAACTTCTCCAGACTATACCCAGGAAGGATCTCTGATCCTGTTGCCTTTTCGATAGAACAGCACCTACATTGGAGAGTGAGCTGCCAGGAAAGGCAAGAACCACTAATTATAAGCTGTGGCTAAATACAGCAGCTGGCATCAGCGTCTGAGCAGAGTTGCAGCATGGCAGAGTGACCCCTCTCAACTGCAGGAAAGAAGAGCATCCTCATCATTCTGCAGGGTAGAGGTGTCACTCTAGGCCACCCAGTGACGGGGTCTTCTTAGAGCCTCAGCAAGCAACTGGGAGACCATAATTCCCTCTTGGTCTGTGGGCAGGGTAGGGAGAGCAACCTGGAGGGACTACACCACAGTCATCTGACCCACAGCCTTCTTTGAAGGTTCCTATCCTACCAGAAGCCACTCCTTGCCCAAGGCCTTCCATTTCCTGGCCAGACCACAGCTGTCTAAGAGTGGGTCCCACAACAGATGCCAAAGGTCTGTGTGTAGAGGACAGGCACCCGGGGTTCCCAGAATAGCTGTGGTCACAGATTACAGGGCCAGGCTACCTCCACCCTGCCAATGAAGAGTCCAGGGCTCCAGGCCTGTTAAGGACAGGCTGGCTGTAGAAGGGATGGTGCATGCGTGTGTGTGTGTGTGTGTGTGTGTGTGTGTGTGTATTCTCATGCACATGTCTACATGCATGAGTGTGCACACACACACAAGTTTATCAGAAAGGGTTGCCCTTATAGTCCAACTATAAGGACCACTGAGGCTACAAACAGGGCCACATGGAGCCCCAGCATCTTCACCGCCAGGCTTGCTCAACCTGCTCCCAGCTGTGGTCCCTCCCTTTCCTAAGACATAGAGCAGAATACAGAGGAGGCAGCAGGTTGTATAGCCAATGGGGGGCCTCAGCAGAACTAAGACTTCCTCAAACCCCAAGCATCAGGAAAGCTAACAACTACCCTGCCTTAGAGAAGAGAGAGAGAAAGGGAAAGAAAAGGAACAGATAGAGTGCCAACAGCAGGAGAGAGACGGGGATAGCGCTGGACTGCAGCTGGGAGACAGTAGTGTGGACTCAGGGAGCCTGGAAGCAACGGTACTTTGGAAGGAGACCAGAGCAGGCCTGTGGGCTGGAAACTGGCAGGAACATGCTGATTGTCCAGCCAGGCCGCCTCCCTCAGCTCAAGACACCAGAGTGAGGCCCACCAGAACTTTTGCTGCCCTGTCTTGGGTGGACTCAGGGCCCCTGAAGGGTGAAAGGAAATCCTGGTGAAAGCACCACAGGCCTCAGCAGAGGGCTTTCCCCGCGTCCTAAGTCCACACAAGGGCAGGTGACACAGGACACTATGTAACTGCTGTGTGAAACTGACCTGTGTCGTCCTGTCAGGTGGACACTGTTACTTTCCCATTTAATAGATGGGAAACTGACAGTCACAAGGTCAGAAACCGCCAAGGCTACTGACTTCAAAGACAGGCTAAACCTCAGGTCCCAGTGTCTGCACTGCTAAGGCCCAGGCTTCCACTCGTTGAGCTCCTGCCCATACCGCACATTCTAGGGATCCACAAGGTCCTCAAGCTCTGCTTTACTAAAAAGGAAGTGCCCACCATGGTGGGGAGGGACGAGGCGCACAATGTCACAGAGGGTGAAATACAGCAGGGCACACCCTCTCGGGAACTTGTGGGCTGAAACATCACAAAAATCTAAGAAAGTTGACCTCAGCAGGAAGCCTCGTGCCCCAGGCCTGGTTGCTTTGGGGGATGGGACCGGGGTGGGAGTCCAGTCCAGGGCACATTGCAACAACAACATCCTGGTTAATAAGTTCTCACTGCCATGTTGCAAGACTAACCAACACAAGCACCAGGAAGAGCTAGGTCAGAGCCTTGGGTCTGCTGGCTCCACTCAAACCTCCCCCACCAAAAAAAATGCTTTGGGGGAGCTCTGCAATCCAGTGTCAGGGGCATTCTTTCCTGTGATTACCGTGATGGGAGAGGGGGATACATTGGACAAGCTCTTCACAGGAAGAAAGTTCATTCCGCCTCTCTCTGGTTATATTTAAACTCCATTCATTGACTTGTACAAGCCGGCTGCTGTGAGGAAACTCCTATTTGACCCCATCACCAGGTCCACATTGCCTCTTAACTATCAGCCCTCATGGCTTGGGAGCAACAGGAAACTATCCTGCCAATTTACTGCTTATCCCACACGGGTCACCTCAAAATCCATGCAGCAGCCCTGCTTCGCGGTGCCCGACAGTGATCCCAGCTACTTAGATGGCTGGAGCAGGAGGATCACAGTCTAAGTACAGCTCAGAGTACCCAGCTATCCTAGGCAAATATTGAAACCCTGGCTCAGAAACCTAAGATTAAGGAGGAAGGACTTGGAAGCTACGAATACAGCTCACTGGTAGCACACGTGACATTTGCCGGCCAGGAAGGAACCCCACTTCAGTCTCCAGTACTGGGTCTGGGGTGGGGGTGACGCTTGCTACTGGTTTGTCTCTCATCAGAATCCAGGTCCTGTCGAGGGTAGACGCCTCTTGCTGACCGTGTCCCACTGAGTGTGGCAGAAACTATCTTCAGTCACACTGCTGGATAGCGTCATGTCGAGTTGACACAAGCTAAAGTCATTTAGGAAGAGGAAACCTCAGCTGAGAAAATGCCCCTACCAGCTTGGCTCACAGAGCATTTCCAAATGGTCGATGTGAAAGGACCCGGTTCACTGTGAGCAGTGCCCACCCTGGGCTGGTGTTCCTGGGTGTAATTAAGGAAACTGTGTATTTCTTAGACAGTGCCAGGGACTATTTAAAGACCGGAGAATACCTCACGTCCTAACCGGCCGTTCAAGGCTGAGAACTGGGTTCAGCTCACGGCACCTCTCTAGCTTTTGGCCACCACTTTCCCGGGCCCTATGCACCAGCCCAGCACCACGCATGGTGCACAGGCCTTCCGCACCTCCGGTGGACACACGTCCTCATGGATCCAAACCCCACTCTTAGCACTTATTTCTGTCCTAATTTGCTTTCCATTGCTGTTATAAAACACCATGACCAAAAACAGCTTGGGGAGGAAGGGGTTTATTTAATCATAGTTTATGTGGCATCACTGAGGGAAGTCAGTCAAGCAGGAACCTAGAGTCAGGGACTACAGGAGAGACCCCGGAGGAACAGTTTACTGACTTGCTCCCTATGGCCTGCTCACAATAATTAATTGAGAAAATGCCCCCACAGACTTGCCTACAGGCAAGTCTGATGGAGACATTTTTCCAACTGGGGTTTTCTCTTCCCAAATGATCCTTAGCTGTGTCAAGTAGGAAAAAAAAACCTAACCAGTTCATTCAGTTTCCCATGTAATCAAGTTATATGCTTCTATCAAAGTCTATGCCAAGTATCCTTGCTTTATAAAGTGGAAAGAAAAAGCCTAAATCACCATCCCAGGCAAGGATGGCAAAGGAGCAAAGCCATACAAACATTCTAGAACAACAATGGAGCTATCACGGAGACCCTGTGGGGAAGGTGATGTGCTGGGTAGTTTGTCGCATCTCCCCCCATGTACCCCTTCCCCTGACTCTGGGCTGTAGGACTCAAATCCTGCCCCCACATCTCTTGGCTGAAGGAAGTCGCTTCTTCCCCCCCCCCCCCCGACCACAGTTGCCTCCCTGCTCTTACTTGAGCTGACTGACCTATCAGAGAGCAATTCTCCAAGAGTCTCCTGAGCTCTGGACTCCAGCTGGACCTGATGAGCCTCTTGTGAGCCCCATCCCGACAGCCATGCCCTCTCCTTTTGCTACCAGTCTGACATTTAGGCGGAGGGGTTCTGAGACTCCTCTGCCCTCCCATTTGACAGATCAAATAACCCTAGCCCCACCTCTCAGTGTGTGACTAAGAGTTGATGGTGTGGAGGCCTGGGGTCTTTGTGTCAAAACACAACTCTGTGAGGTGGGACACCTATAAGTTCTGCTCCTAGACAGGGGCAACAGGTTCCACAGATGTGGTTGGAGGTATGAGCATCAGGGGAACCCAGGCACCAGGCTCAGGTCGAGGGGGCAAAGGACAAAGGGGGCCTGGAGATGGCACCACCACTGGGACCCCATAGGGGAGGGTGGCATGCTGGGGACAGAAGTGTCTTAGGCCACTGTCCTACTCCACAATGCTACCTTCTCTCTGACCCTGGGCTCTGAGCCAGTGTTGGTAGCAGATCCTGGGGCAGGGGAACCAGAATAAGTTTCCTACTGGAAAGAGGCCAGTGAGATTCCCCGGGGCAGCTAGAACCCAGGCCTATGACCCTGTTCAGTGCTCAATTGCCCAGCAGATGGTGACAATAACATCTCATTCCCTATGGCAGGAAGGGACAGGTCCCAGCTCGGTCTCTCAGCTGGGTTATGGCACATGGATTCTCCTGGGCGCTGATCCCCCATTCACCCATAAATTTCTTCCCATGAGCCCCTGATGACCTAGAATTGGGTGCAAAAATGGGCATGTCCCCCTGAAGCCTGGGACAGTGGGACCCTATCCCCTGCAGCAGGACCAAACCTTTCCACTGTCTCCCAGCCAGGGCCTGCCATAAGCGCTCTTTTCTCCCCTGAAGTGGAGAGCTAGCTCTAGGATACGAGGTGGAATTGGCTTTTGTGGGCCCAAGGAAGTCTGAAAAGTTAGCCGCTGGAAACCTACCCCAGTGGGGTGTGAGCATCTAGAGAGACTGGGAGGCAGGGGCGGCAGCTAAGGAAGCTCAGACCCATCTCAGACTACGGGCAATGATGCCAGGGTCAGCAGGGACTTCCCAAGCCAGATGGTATGAGGCCAGCGGGGGTGACAGGAGTAGCCAGCAGCCCCACCTGAGCAAAGGTGTTTACACTTCTCCCTCCCCACATCCGCACCCCTCCCCTCCAAATCCTGTGGGTGAGGAGGGGGCCCAGGGCAGTGGTTGTTTCTTTTCTCAGACCTGACTGGAGGGGCTGGCAGGAGAGATATGTCGCCAGAGGTCTGAAGACACACTGAGAGCCACCAAGACATATGGTCCTCTGCAGACAGTCCCCAGGGCCCTCATACCCCATAGCAGAGTTGAGCGCTGAGGGACCTGAGCCACTGTGGCCCGGGACTGGGTAAACACTTGTCTACAATGAATGACAGGGTGGACAGAGACTGTGGCCACAGCAGACACTGGGACCACAGCCCAGACTGTGCCAGCGGACACTGTAGACATGAGGAAGCACCTATACAGGGCTAGCCATTCATCTTCAGGTCCTCTATAAGGGGAGGAAGGCTTCCTGGGGTGGGGGAAGAGCTTCCAGAGGTGTCCAGGCACAGCCACTTGTGTCTGTTCATGGAGAGGTTGTTAATTGGCAGAGTGGGTAGGCATGGGCCTGGTGACTACTCCTTAGGCCTCCCCAGTTCTGTTCACCTGTACCGCAGCCCAACCCTGGTCTCCATCTGGATTCCCTAAGGATGAAGCCAACATGATGAAAGGCCTGGGGGTGGGGGTAAGCACTATCTACTGCAACATTCAAGCTCACCCTCCCAAAAACCCCATGAGGATGGAGTCGGCACCTGTTCCATAGATGAGACTGCTGAGGCCCTGGGAGGGGACAGGTAGCAGGTTAAGCTTTCTGAGTGACTCCAATCTACTGGGTTGGCCACTGGGTCCCTCCATGGATAAGTACCATCCAGAAAACAGTTTTCCCTTGTCCTAAGTCACTCCCAACTAATGCCGCTGTCCACCCTAGGGTGTGAGGCGGTCAGGGAGGGAGCAGACTCCATAGACACATAAAGATGGGCAGACGGTCACAAACGTAGCCTAGGCACCTCCAGCCCTCCCCCCCCCAGCCTGGCCTCTGCCCTCACCCTTGTAGAATGATTGTCCTCCAGAGGATCTGAGGAGACCTCAGCTCATTCAGAATGAAACCACATGCCTGGTGGAAACTGGTACGAGCAGGTCGTGGATCATGTACCCCTAGGCCTGCATAGAGCTGTACAGTTCTTCCATGGATGTAAGTACTCAGAGGGGTCTCAGGTGGAGACGGACATCCTGAAGGAGCAGCGCGAAGCTCAGAGTGGAGACACTGACAGAATCCCCCTAGACTGGCTATAACCTCCACCACAATACCTGACCCAAACAATAGTCACCTCGTCAGCCAGCGACGTGAAAAGGACCCCTTTGGGGAGTGGAAGGCGCCCAGCTAGGAACAAGGATAGGTGCCTGGTCGACCCAGGGGGCGCTCCAGCTAGTGGAGCCCCAAAGCGGAGGCATCTGCCACTGCGCACTCACCGGGACGCAGAAGGAGGAGCGCGCACAGGAACAGGAGCGCAGCGCCCAGACTTGCCACCACCGGCAAGCGCCGCCGACAGCAACAGCGCCTCCCCATACTGTGCCCCACGCGTGGCAGGCGACGGTCGTCTGGTGCGTTGTCTCAGCCGAGACCCAGGACACGCCCAGTCCTGAACTTAGCCTAGGACCCGCCCAGGAGTGTCGTCTGGCGCTCCTTCCTGTCTAGCAGTAGGCGCGTGCTCTAGCAGACTGAATGCGTGAAACTGGAACCCTGGACAGTGAGATGCAGTGTCTAGCCCTGTTACTAATCACCTGTGCGAGTGGGGATTAGGAGTGGAGAAACTGTCAGGTACAGGTGCTCCAGGCCCAAGGGCCAAATAGGCAGAATCGGAGGCTGCAGTTTGGGTGGTGAGAGCCAAAGCCCTGTTGGTCAGAAACCCAGGCTCCAGATGCTCAGACTGAATGCTCAGCCCTGGGCGTTAACCCCTAGTACTGAGCAGCTATTATAACCTTGGGTGTGACAGATCTGTCCCCAGGCTTTGGGACTCTTAACCCTCAGTATTGACAAATGTCACAGTTTTCAGACTCGGGGTGCTGGAACCCTCTGCAGTTGAGGCTAGGTATCTTCTCCTCTCAATTTCTTGTCTCCTCTCAACTTTCACTGGTCTTGCCTATGAAGACTCTGTTCTCCACTGCAGCCTCTCTGGGGAAGACCACTTTAGAGAAACCCCCCTCCCCGACCTGACAACGCAAGTCATCATGAGCTGATTCAGAATGGAAGCGTGGCAAGCAGTGTCTGCACGAATCAGGGCACAGCCCTTCCTGTAAATTAAGGACTGGGTTTGCACCAGTCATAGCACAGGTACCAGGGGAAAGACTTCCCCTCTACCCAAAAGCCATGTTGATTTTCCAAACACCGAGGTGGGCCAAAAGTCCTGTATCCTGCAGAAGCTGTTTGAAACAAGGGTGACAGAGACTATGGATCAGGAACCAGGAAGTGTGTTGGGATCCAGCAGCTGAAGTCTGAGCTCAGCTTCCCCAGGTGCCCAAGAAGAGTTCAAGATATCCAGGAACCGCTCTTTCTCTTCTGGTCGCAGGCGCTTCGGGAGCCGCCGATTACCGTCCAGCCATGGCCAAGTCCAAGAACCACACCACACACAACCAGTCCCGGAAATGGCACAGAAATGGCATCAAGAAACCCCGGTCACAAAGATACAAATCTCTCAAGGGGGTTGACCCCAAGTTCCTGAGGAACATGTGCTTTGCCAAGAAGCACAGTAAGAATGGCCTGAAGAAGATGCAGGCAAATAATGCAAAGGCCATGAGTGCACGTGAGAAGGCCATCAAGGGGCCCTGGTGAAGCCCCAGGTGGTGAAGCCCAAGGTGCCAAAGGGCCCCACCCGCAAACTCACCCGTCTGGCTTTAATTGCTCACCCCAAGCTTGGGAAGCGGATTAGAAGCTACATGGCCAGGGGGTCGTAGGCTCCAAAAAACAAAGCCCAAGGTTCAAGCCAAGGCAGAGGCCTCAGCTGCAGCTCAGGCTCCCAAAGGTGCCCAGGCCCCTGTGAAGGCCCCATAAAAAAAAGGTCGCAGTCTGCCAATGTGAAGACAGATGGACTGGTGTGAACACCTACACAGTATTTGCAGATGTTCAGGACCTTATGCTGTTTTTACAAATAAACTTGAGGCAAGTTCTGTTAAAAAAAAAATAGCCAGGAACCATCCTCATAGTTATAGGACTAAAAGGCCTTGCTACCAGGGAAGGAGCAAATAACAATTGGTGTCACAAATCGTCCAGGACCTGGGATCTTAACTTCTTTAAAGAAAAAAAAAAGTAAGCATTAAAGGGTGATTTACAATAGAGACCTCCTTACAGCTGCCTTAACTAAAGTGCCTGGCTCCTGGCAAGTGCCCCAGGGGCCCACATTGACTTTTCAGGTGGGAAGAGAGGTGGGCAGCACCACAGTGCAGGACATAGTCAAAGATGTGCAGGGCAGGGAATATGTGACCAGGCTCCACCTGTCACAGCTTGCTCTGGGATGCTGTCATCTCTCAAGGCCAGAAGCTTGTCAAAATAGTGAAATGGAGAAGGCAGGCCCCTCTCAGGTAGCATCTCCTGTTTTTCTTAATGGCAGAGATCAGAGGGCTGAGCTGAACCACAAGCTCAAGGATGTGGTACCCATTCGTGATAGTCCCTGCACCATGCCAGGATCAAATATGAATGGTTTTCCCTTCCTCCAGGCCCACCTTGGAGCCTCACTTTTTATGTATCTTCAGGCCTGCTCAGCTCCCAGTTTATGCAGGACTTGTCCAGCCTTGAGGAGAAGTAAGGGGTGTCAGGCATGTCTTCCTGAGCGCTAGCCCTGTCCTGCCTCATCCACAGCTGCTGCAGGCACAGGGGGGTTTGAGCCGTAGAGAGACACCAGAGTGAAGTCCAACCTTTGACAGATAAAGGGCTGGGAGTGTGGCTTAGTGATGGAGGGATTTCCTAAACTGTGAAGCCCCGGGCTATATCCTGATGCCGCAAAATGAAAAGAAATAGAAGAGAAAGACATCCAACCAGGCCTGTGGGCTGGGGATTGCACCTGGCCTGACAGTCTTGCTGCCCTGAAGCCTGCCTCTTAGGGAACTCAAGCAAACAGCTGGCCCTGTGTGTGCAGGAGGGGTATGGCTGAGCCAGCATTTAGCCTTGAGTGTGTTAGGCAAGGAGCTGCACTCCAAGGATTCTGGATCACCTACAATACCTATCTACCCCAAATCTCACCCAAATTCACAGGGGTCCTCAGACATCCATTCCCAGGACTTGGTATAGCCTTCCAGACTTCAGTGGTTTGGCCTTCTAGGCTGCCACCTAGTGACCAAAATTGAGAACAACTAAGCCCGCTGTTCCTAGAACTGGGAGTCCCTAGAGACCACTAGGAAGATTTGAAGTCCTGGAACCTGTGTGCAGATGCCTGCCTCCAGGTCCAGGTCCCTGGTAGCTCTGTGGAAAAGCTTCCTTCTGCTTTCTGTGAAGATCCTGAAGTGAGGGTCAATTATAGCCAAGTAACAGATTGTCTCGAAATTTAGCAGCCTCCAAAAGCCGATTCAGTGTTGTGAATCAAGACCTGGGGAAGGGCCCCGGCTGTTCGCTTCCCCCAGGGGTCCCATGCTACTGCAGTCAGACAGCAACAACGGGCGATCAGCTGGAAGTCTGCCAAGCAGCGCATTTGATGGCTCATGGTTTTACGTGATATACACGGCTGTTCTTACCCAGAAGTCTAGAACCCTAGAACCACAGAACGTGACTCTCTGACTGTGTGGCCTGCCTTTGATCTAGCCTGATTTATTTTAGCACTCTGGAACCATTGAGGTTCCAATGACAAGACTGGATTTCCACCTCACACAGAGACACGCCTGAGAATTTGAGGATCTGATTCAATTCTGTCTCTGATATTAAATGATTGGT
This sequence comes from Alexandromys fortis, assembly GCF_014885135.2. Lineage (NCBI taxonomy): Eukaryota > Metazoa > Chordata > Mammalia > Rodentia > Cricetidae > Alexandromys > Alexandromys fortis. The sequence goes on from NW_026067996.1 coordinate 158,480, forward strand.
AAGGAGGCTTTGGGGTGGGTGCTGGTGAAGGAGTGTAGTGAGAGGCGGGACAGCTCCCCAGATCCTCCAGTGTGTGATTCTAAACTGCAAACCTGACAGCTGAGATTTCTGGGTGCTGTTTGTGCCTCTCAGTGTCTGTGTTGGTCAGGGAGGTAGGAACTAGCAAGAGGCCAAAGCTGTCTCTGTAGATGAAGTCCTTTAGCTTTCGATGAGAAAGGTGCCCACACCTCATGATGGTGCTGATGACACATGCAGCACCTTCAGGGCCCTTCGGGTATGAGGTCATTCCATTCCCAGCCACATCTATGTGGTATTAGTGTTGTCAGAGTCACCCCTTGGTGTCCATGGCGCTGGAACCTGCAGATACTGCAGTCCTTACCCTATATGTTATAGAGCAGCATGTGACCTGTGAAGACCCCCCATTGGCCTCCAGTCATCCCTGGATGCCTTATAGCTAATACAATGCCATCACTGTACAACTAGACTTTAGACTGTTTTGCTGGAGGACACATAGTCAGGATAAACATAGGTACAGGTCCATGCAGGGCCAACTTTAGAAATATCTTCGGATGTGGATCCAAAAGGCCAACCATCCTTTCACTTATGGATACCCAGAGGGATCAAGAAGCTTGCCCAGGGACACACAGCTAGTGGGCACGGTAGTTGGGGCTCAAGCCTAGCACACGGCTGTGTTCAACCTATGCAAGCCCCTCATTCCTTTAAATGTTTACAATGTTTATTTTCTGACTAACTTATTCTAGGAGGAGATTCACATGCGGTTGTAAGCGGGCACAGGTACCACATGTGCCCATCTGTCTCCCCAGTTATGACATCCTGAACAGCCCAGTCAGGATGCTGGCTTTGAGGCTGTCCACCCCTCTTCTCAGGGAGAATATTAAAAATGCATGAATTGGTTACAAACATTTAAAAATCAGATTTCACAAACAGAATTTCTGACTTTCTCCTGAGATCAGGGCAGACAGATTATTGACGGTCTCTGTTAGGGGGGTGGGAATTGGAACAGAGAACAGAGGTCAGTCAGTCAGGTACAAAGCAATACTGCCTAGAAGAAGGCCTTCTGGGACTGACAGACGGTGGGTTGCTGCTCGTGGGGCTATTTCTGCCCCTTCCACTTCCCCAAGGGCCAAGGAGTTGAGGCTAACCCAAATCTGCAGCCCCCTTCTGCTTGATGTGAGAAGAGGCTTTAGGCACCAGAACCAGTGAGCAGAGAGAAGTGTGTGCGGCCTCTGGAATTGGGGCCTATAGTGCTCAGGTTCACAGAAGGGAGGACCGAGACTGGTACTGGCAAGGGAGCCCTGCCTCATTCCGTTTGGTTCCAGCTTGAAGCAGTACCTGGTATGAGGTGGTGGTGCTTGGCCACCTGAGCCTCTAAGACCAGGGTCTTAGGTGGAAGCTAGGAGATCTCCCCTGTGGGAGGCACTGAGACTCCAGCAGGAGGCACGAGGGACCCATTTCCAGCTCTGCCTAACACCATGCACAAGGGAACAAATGTGAAGTTTGCTTCCCTACCATCAGTTCCCAAGCAGATGCCAATAGGCAATCCCGACCCCACCTACCTGGAGCACAGGTCCCATCCCACAACTGGGGACTCAGTCTCCAAAACTGCCCCATTTTAGATGCTAGTCATGAGCAAGGCAGTGACCTGTGCTTTGGATGACTGGCTATAAACTGGGGTTCCTATGGCCTAAGATTGAAGCTCAAGGGTAGATGGACTGTGCAGCACCCAAGGAAGGAAAACCAGTCAGAACCTTCTACAATCAGGGTAGCATGTTACATTATTCTCCAACTACCACTACGGATTCAGATGTCAACTGGGCAGAAAGTGCTGTGGGCGAGGTGTGAGAGGTGCAGACACACACATATACACACACACATACACACACACATACACACACATACACACATACACACACCAACTTCTTTGGACTCTAAGAATCTCTGATGTTTTGATAGGGCCCCTTCCTTAGGGACTCCCTGGGATTCCTTACACGGTCATGATCAACACCTTCCCCCACTTCTCCCTGGCTCCCGGAGTAGAAAGTTTCCTGGTAAACAAGTGACTTCTGGGGCTGTCCAGGAGCCCTGAAGCTGACTCTCTAGAGTACTGAGATAAAAAAAAAATACCCTTGTCATCCTGGAATTCCACAAGATTTGTGAACTGGAAGTCAGAGAGAATTAGAGGCAAGAGTGCCCCCGTGTCCCCAGCCTCAAGGGCTTCAGAACCAATCTATTTTTCTCACACTGCTATACCACACCTTGTTAACACCCATGCCACCCCGTTCTGTACACTGGACACTTAAGGGCAGGAGTCACTTCAATGGTGTCTCCGTCCAAATGTGCGGTACCAGGCTCCAATCTGCACTTCACTCATCACCAGCTACAGTCGCCTTGCCTCTCTGACTTCATTTTCCTCGTCGGTTAGTTAGACTTGAGCTCTGAGGACCACTGTAAGGGTCAGTGACCTTGTGTGCTGCTCAAACTAGCCAGTGGGTCACCTTCCTACTCTGCCTAAGGCTGGGTGTCATGACCTTTTTCTGCAGAGGGAGGAGCTGGTCACCACCCACCTGTGTACACAGGAACAGGGTAAAGGCCACAAGGCTGGCCAGGAGTGGTCACTTACCAGGACCACTGAGACTCAATGGTGGGCCCTTCCTGGCTAGAGGGGGGGAGTGACCCAGCATTGGCCTCTGGTCCAATACCAGCATGATGAGCATGGCTTTCTTGTCGAGTTGTTAATGATTAGGGGATGCTGGGGGTGTGAAGAGCTGTCACCACACCTATCATCTGGTCCCTTTGTGCTCAAATGTCGGGGGGGGGGGTACAAGGGACTGGCTTCTGTAAAGCTAGATTCAATGTCACATGACTCCCCCATTATCAAGACACATATTCCAACATTGCCACCTGTGTGGCATCCTCTAAGACTGAGAAAACCTCAACCTCAGAGCCCACCAAGCACCCAAAAATCTGTCTAATTTGATAAGAGCTTCTCCTACCCTCCAAGGAGCTCCTCCTCCCAGTAACATTCAGGCAGCCTGCCTACCAGCCAGTGATCCAAATGACCTGCCCTTTGTGCTTTCTCTGCACCCAATGAGGGACCGGAGGAGGTGGCCCTGGGGTTGTCTGTCCCCACCTTGCTTGCTCCTGACTGCCCAGTCACTTCATGCTGACCTCCAGCTCAGTCTCTGCAGCCATGTCCAGCCTCCAGGAACTGTGTTCTGGCTTGCCCCTACGACCCCTCCCTGAGAACCGGGGTCGCTGGGCTGGTGTGCCACACGCTCCAGTCAGGACACCCAACCTCAGCCCTGCAGAAGAGCAGGTGAGAATTGCTACCCATTCCCCCAGGACTTGGGACCCCTTGCTGTCTTTTAGAAGGTCAGGGTGTCTGGGTACCCCTTCTGTCTACACCTTAGTTGCCCACCCTGTCCCCGCCAGAGAAGAGTGAGGGGATGTGTCAGGGACTGTTGCCTGATATTCCTCAGGTGAAGCCACCCTGGAGTTACCTTAGCCTTGGAATTGGGCTCCCCAGTTCCCAGTGAGAACACTGGGGTTCAAGGTCACCCAGATAGTCTGTAGTGGTGTGGTTGCCACCTCTAGTGAGGAAGAGGAAGAGGCAGGGTGTGAAGTGGCCCTAGGTCAACAACTCCAAATGAACCTTGCCCAGCTCATGTGAAACTGAGTGACTGGGTGACTTATGTCCTTTGCACCCGTTTTTCTTCGTCCCTTGCCCAAGCCTCCCAGGGCCTGCGGTTCTCCATCGAGGACACAGCAGTCCTCTTGGAGGGCTGGCAGCTCAGGGAGGGCCTCACCTGGTGGTTCTCTTTGCCCAAAGGATTGAGGCCCAAGAACTGTCCAAGCTGTCAGACTAAAACAAGTCCCTGAACCATGATGGGCAGGCGGGGAGGGGGTGGAGGCTGCTTTTCTGAAAGACACAGAAGTATGAAGGCTGAGCAAGGAGCCCACCCTCGCCCTCACCCAGAGACTGCTGTCCTAGGGGAGAGACCACCCCTAAGCTTTCTCCAAGCTGACCACAAGCAAGGAGTACGTGTAAGAGCTGCTGGGGTAAGACACTGATGGACAGGAGATAGGAGTGAGAGCTGCAAACTGAGGGTCCTAGAAAATAGGGTGATGCCAGGCAAGCTGGGGCTAGTGCTGGAGGAAGGAAAGACAAGATCGAGTGGGGGGGGGCTGCCTTTTTACTTGCCCTGTCTAATTCTACTGAGCTCACTTCTCTGTTGTGGTTAATGTTCCTCCCCCTTGGGCACCTTCCTGCACTGATGCTCAGCCACAAAAACTGGAAAGGTTCTGCCACCTGCAGGGCTCTGTTGACACACTTGTGGCTGGATGACAGTGACCAGCCTCCACCTCCACGGTGATTTGTGGTGGCAGAACGGCAGACAGGAACCGAGAGATTGGGCCCCTTCAGTTTCATTCCTGTATGCCCCCATGTGTTGGGGACTGTGGACCCCAGACCCTGAATTCCCTGTAAACAAATTGTTTTCTATGTTTGCTGCTGCTACGAGCAAAACAACTTGTTTTCCTGTGTTTGCAGCTGCTCTGAGCATGAGACAGGGGAGTGGTTTTTGGTGGCTTGCAGCTGAAGGATCCCGAGAGCTAGGGTGTGGCCATTGGCCAGGGAAGGCACTATATTAGCTGCTCTGGAACACAGTAAAGTTGGCATTCTTGGGGAAATCAAGGATGGCCCATGTCTCTGCCTCTGTGAGTTTCAATCTCCAGCCCCTATCCGAACTGTCCTGTAGTGCAGGCGGTATGCTACAGATGTAGTACCATAGTACACATGGTACAGACGCTACAGGACCGTAGTACACTGTACTATACCCGTGTGTTCGGAGGATGCAGCATCCTTAAAGGAGAGGTGACTTGCAGATCCAGGGAGTTAGAATACAGAAAGGCTAAGTCTTCCCTCTCGGATGGAGTCCCCAAACCAGTAACCACTTCTCTTTTATCTACTTGCTTTCAGTGGTGTGTGTGTGTGTGTGTGTGTGTGTGTGTGTGTGTGTGTGTGTGCTTGCATGTGTGGATATGTGTGTTCTTTTATGTGCATAAGTATGCTCAGGTGTTCATAGTTCAAGTCCTCCCTTGTTTCCACTTTTACATGCTATTCCATTCTGTCTTTGGGTAGACTGGGGGCTTTGCTCCCTGCTCTTCTTTGGCAGCTGTATATTTAAGTAAGGAGTGCTGCCTAGTACACTTTAGCCAGTGTACACTCAGCACAGGCTTGTTCAACCTTCACAGTGTATCTCAGAACATAAGCAGCTCTGTTAGAAGGACCTTCTTGTATACCGCCTCCCCTGTGTGCAGTTTCTCTCAGTGACCTTTTGTAACTGGAGATTTTTCTCCCACCCTCCAGTTTTAGAATAACCACTCTGAGGCTTAATATTAATTACAAACTATTTGAACTATTAGCTCAGGCTTATTATTAGCTAGCTCTTATGACTTAAATTAACCCATTTCTGTTATTCTATAATTTACCATGAATCTCATGGCTTGTTATCCCACACCTTGCTTCACTGGCAGCTGCTGGTGTCTCCCTGACTCTGCATTCTTTTTCCCTTTTATCTCTGTTTAGATGTCCCACCTAGCTATATTCTGTCCTGCCACAGGCCAAAGCAGCTTTATTCATCAACCAATGAAAGCAAGAAATAGTCACAGCATGCAGAAGGGCATCCCATATCATTCTTTTGCCCCAAATCCTGCCTCATCCACTGCACTGTGCTGGCTTTTAAATGCTACAGCCAAACCTTCACTATGGTTAATATCTATTAACACACTCTCCTGAGGGTCCTTTCCCATGGTGGATCTGCATACCTGTCTTTGCCAACACACCATCTGAGCTTGAGTGCGGGACTCCCTTGGGATGATCTCTAGGATCCAGCAACACCAGCATGTGCCCATTGAATCCATGGACAAGAATATTTATTAAGAAGCCAACCCCATATCTTACAAGGGACCCAGGGGAACTTTTTTGGCAGAAGTGATTATGGCAACTTGGACAAGGTTTCTAGAATGGAAAGGAGGTCTGTTTGGAGACAAGGGAAACAGCACATGGAAAGGCAGAGATGGGCCTTCCCAAATGTGGAACTTGGAAGAGACCTCATTCAAGCAGAGATGAGAGCAGAGCTTGGAGAGTTGGGTGTGGCATGGCTGGAGAAGACCCAGAATGCCAAGGCCACTTGGTGTCACTAGATAGGCAGTGAGATCTGTGAAGGTTTTTGAGTAGGGCCAAAAGACTCCTCCCATGCCAAGATAGTAAAAGCAGGTTTTAAGAGACCCCAGGCAGCACGGGGCAGGGTGGTGGTCTACGACTGTGACAACCATCAGTTCTGTGATCTGGTGCTCACAGGGTCCATAGGTGAGCCCAACACCATACTAAGTATGCCAGCTAATTCGTACCTAGGAGGTGGGCTCTAACATCACTATACTTTACAAAGACAATAAAGAAGGAAGCAGGGCACATAAGTGCTTCTGGGAAAATCCTCCGTGCATACAGGTATATCTCTAACAACACTGCATCCTCAAATCTGCATCACACTGCACTGACACTCAGCTTGGTCCTCACATCTCTTCTGATACTAGATGGCCCTTGTCCTCTTACAAGCACCTTTATGATTATGGGACTTTTCACTTGGACTCCAGAACAGTCTCAGAATCCTTAACCAAGTTTTTGCAAAAACTGCCTTTCACCTTGTAAAGCAACATGCAAGTTGGTGAATAAGAATGTGCACATGGTGAGTTCATTATAGTGGCTACCATATCAGCTATGTACACTGCCCAAGTCTGCCTGTCCCAGAATGCAGCCTCTGGACCATTTTCCAAGCTAGATGCCTCTCAAGGCTTACAGTGGCTTTCTGCTTTCATCCGCTGAGTCTGCAGCCCCAGAGGAAGATGGGACCAAAAAAGGAAAGCTGAAGGTCTGCCTTCCTTCATTAAAGGGGCCAGCGGCCAACAAGGAAGTAAAGCAGATGTTCTCAGAGTGGCTCAACCAGTTACTGAGTGGAGCAGAGGCAATCCAGGAGCCTCAGGGCCCTTAACCCACTACCTCTCACCCCTTTTCTCCCCAGCTGGCTCTGAGGAATGCCCTGCGCTACTTCCCACCTGATGTTCAGAAAATACTGGCCCAGGAGTTTGCCCAGGAGCTACAACAGTTTGGACACATCTACATGTACCGGTTCTGCCCCAACATTGAGATGAGGTGAGCACTTGTGGGCTTGGCTTCAAATAAGGCTGTGCAAAAGTCAGAAGCCTCAGGGAATCCATGGCTAAAGAGGAGGTCAGTCTGTCTGAGCTGGGACACCTACGGAGGTGGCACAGTGAGTTAACACCCTTGTGCAGAGAAAGTAGGTAGCGAGGTGTCTTTTGGGGGCACCAGGAGCTGCCTGGCCAGAGGATGGGGTCCTTGTCAGATAGGTCTCTGGCCTGCACCCCGTCCTGCATTCAGTCCTGTTGACTCTGGAGCATGAAGTCTCTCTGGGATACTGTGTCTTTGCTCTTCAGGGAAGAGCTGGTGAAAGTGGGATGGAGTGAGGAGCGGCTGTCAATGACTTCAAGTCTGCCATGCTCTCTGCTGATGTTCTTGCACTGTGGCATGCACAGCATCATGGGAAGTCTTGTGAAGGGACAGAATGCTGGGCCTCACTGGACCGAAAACTCAGCAGCCCTGAAGCAGAGCTGAGAATCTGCATCTTGGATGCTGCAGCTGGTGTCATAGAGAACCATCGTTCTGAACGTGCCAGAATCCAGGCTTGCTCTAAATGGCCCAGGGAGTCTCGTGTCCCCCATGAGAGATGAGCCACTGCCCTTCTCCACCTCTGCACCCTCTGCCACCTGCCATGGACTTGCTGCCCAGGAGTGTCTGATGAGCGAACAAAAGAACAAATGACTGGATGCCCGCAGGTTGAGGGCTCTGGGAAGCAGCCATCAGCTTATTTTGTAGTCAGATTCCTCCCAGGCTTGAAGTAGAAAGGGACAGTGACTGGAGGGGACTGGACTTCCTGCTCTGAGCATGCAGGAACTCAAGTCCCCTAGCGCCTGGTGACCCTGCTGCTCCCCTTGCCCTGTGCTTTACCTGACTTCTCTCAGGAAGGCCTGGGGGGTCCCTTGTTTCCTGATGTGGGACTTCCCCTTGCAGGGCCTACCCAATCGATCAGTACCCATGCCGGACACAGGCAGCGGCAGCCATCATGCACATGATCATGAACAATCTGGACCCCGCCGTGGCCCAGGTAATGACAGGGGAACGGAGGCCAGCATAGTCCAGAGAAAAGTGCCCTGAGATCCCGAGTACTGCTAGTACGCCTTTAATGCACTTACAAAGCTGGCACAAGGCAGTCCCTGGACCATTCTCTGTAACTGTGGGGCAAAATCAAAAGCAGGAAACCAATATAAAATAACAATGTATTTATATAAATGCACCTATAATTTTACGTTTCTAATGGCCACCCCAAACCAAAAAGATTTAATAATAGTTTAACATAGTATATCTTAACATTATTAATGAGATCCCTCATGTTCCCCCTTTTACACGGAATCTTGACATGGAGGATGTATGTCACTTGGTCAGCCATGCTCACTAGCCCACATGGCTGGTAGATGCTATGGGCCTCTTCAGGCTTCTTGCCTTGCTGCTACGTCATTGCCTCTTTGAGTACAGCTGCAGGTAGGGGTCCTGCTCCTCTCTGTCCACAGCCCCATCTCAGATGATGCCACATCTTCTCCAGTTTCCACAGGAGCTGGTGACCTATGGAGGAAACGGGCAGGTGTTCAGCAACTGGGCTCAGGTACGGTGGTCTGGAAGGAACTGAGTGGCCCATGGCTCTACTTGATGCCTGATGCTTCAGCACTGGCAATCGCCTGGAGATGCTTCACTTTAAGACGGGGTAGAGTGGTGTTATGGGAGGTACCAGGAGACCCTGGAGGTTAAGGAGGATCTAGGCCAACAAAGCCACTAGGATGGATCAGCTGAGACCTGTAGGAATCCCTGGGTCTGGGTGTAGGGTATGGGGTACATGCGGGTGCCAGTTCCCTTAGAGTCCTTCATGTGCACTGTCCATCCAGTTCTGGCTGACCATGTCCTACTTGTCGAAGATGACTGAGGAACAGACTCTGGTCATGTACAGTGGACACCCGCTGGGCCTCTTCCCCAGCAGCCCTGGTGCCCCACGATTGGTCATCACCAACGGGATGGTGAGTCTGAGGCAGCAGGCACGGTGCCTACCCAGAGCCGGGCTTGGGAAAGGGGATGCTGTGGCTGAGGAGGAGATCCAGGCTGCCCTGCACCACTCACACGTGGTCCCTTCCTTTCTGCTAGGTCATTCCGAACTACTCCTCCAGGACAGAGTATGAGAAGCTGTTTGCCCTGGGGGTGACCATGTAAGTCGCAGTGTCAGCTCACAGCTATGCTGTCTGCTTTAGCTGCGTTTCCGAGAAGACAGCATGACTGTGTTAAGCCTGATTTCAGGGAATGCTTACTACACTGGGAAAAATCATTTCATTCTCACACCGCTGCACGCTGGTGGCTTTGTGTAAATGCTTACTGTTTTCTATAGACACATAACCAAAGAAATATGCAATTTTTGATTCCATTGTTTCAAAGATTTTATTATGAGTAATCCTAGACATACAAGAAATTGGCCCACAAATAAAAACAACATACAGCTGGTTCAAGGAAGACACACAAACACTTGCCCAGTTCTGTACTTTAAGCAGCTCAGAGAACTTCTGTATGGTTAGAATAAGGTGATTTTTATTAATGAGAAAGAAAAAGTGAAACAATTATCAGGGAATGCTGGCATATGCCTTCAATCCCAGCCTTCACAAAGGCAGATGGATCTCTGTGAGTTCAAGGCCACCATCATCTACAATAACAAGTTCCAGGACAGCCAGAGCTACATAATAGAGAAACCCTATGTCTAAATAAGCAATCCAAAAAAAGTACAACTTCTTGCTTTAGCATGTCTGCTTATCTGCCCCTTGATCCATCCATCCATTCAACTTGGCTTTGGATGAACTCAAAAGTCCATTGCAGATATGGCTGACTGGGATTTGATCTTTGTTTTGGGTCTCTTTCTTTTCCTTTTGAAAGTGATAGCTATATGTACAGCCAACCAGCTGCTAATTGGAAATGTTTGTAATCAAATTCCACATTAACCAGATGCAGGCATTTTCTTGCTGTTGTTCTCTGAACAAGTGTGGTTACCATAGCCTCCTACACAACACTTGCATGACGTGAACTATACAGGTTCTGTGCAGATAGATGTGGGCTGTTTGACACACAGGATGTAAGTGTCAGAGGACTTAGGAGTCTGCTGGGGGGGGTGTCTTGGAGCCTGCCCCTCGAAAGGATTCTGATGGATGATTCTCCCACAAGACACACTCATCCCTGTGCCCCGTGGAATGTGCTCTGACAAACCATGCAACGATGTGACCCACCAGGTACAGGACCCTATCACCAACCTGAAGAGTTTCCTGGACCCTGACAGGGGATGAAAGCTTTTGGTGTTCTGTAAAGCTAACCCAGGCTCTGCCTCTAGAGGTTTCATCAAATGTCACAGGAGGAATTGCTCTGAGTAAGGAAAGGCTGTCCCACATGGGTCCCCAGGGGAGCGTGTTTCCTGTATCTCCAAACATCCTTCGTGCCCATAGACTCTGGGCTAGGGGTCAAGACCATCGCAGTAGTCTCTGTACTTTGCCTTTTCCCATTGACAATACAGCATGGAGTCTGTTTGCAGAGCACAAACTTGGCAATTCACTCTCTTCTGTGGTAGTCAGAGGCACCGTGACCCTTAATGCAAGGCTTTCAGTCTTTAGCACAGCACAGAGGGTGCTTCTGGGATCATCACTCAGGGAAACACCACAAAAAATGAAATCTGCAGAATTCAGAATGGGGAGCCAATGACTTAGCCTCCAGGTGACAGTCCATAGTGTAACTAAAGCAAAGGACAGCCCACCACCACCACCACCACCACCACCACCAACACCACCAACACCATCACCATCAATGTACCCTGGATTTACCAATCTCCTGAAACAGATCCCTTTAGTAGAGGAAAAACAGGTCCTCAGAAAACAAATCACTCTGCTGCTGGCTATAACCCGCCTCTGAGTCTTGCTCATGGTATTAGGCCTGGAAACATTTTCTGCTCCAGTGTAAGCAGCCTCAGGTCAGAGGGCTGAGGGAGCACATCCTGGCCCACCATTCCCTCACCATGGCCTTGGAATTGTCCCCACAGTTCTAATTCATAGGTGGTGACTAAAGTCCAAAAATGGCAGAGCTAAAAATGTCAGCGCTTGTCTGCCTGTGGTGCTGAGGGATTGCTACATGGAGATGTGGGGACACGGACTGCAAAAGAATAGAAATCAGGCCTGGTGGCGCATGCCTATCACACCATCCCCTTGGAAGACTGATGCAGGGGGATCCTAAGGCCTAGCTGGGATACAGTTTGAGTTCAAAGATAGCCTGGGCTAGTTTTTTTTCCCCTCACTTATGAAAAAAATATGTTTTTCAAAGAAAAGCTGGGGCTATAGCTCCGTGGTAGAGCTCTTGCCTAGCATGCATGAGGCCCTGGGTTCAATCCTCAGTGCAGAGAAAAGGTGGGAACTGCAGCAGAGATGGGGCATGGTTACTGTGTAAGGAGACTGAGACGTGGAGACCAAAAGCTTCCTGCCAGGAGAGTGGCACAGGTAAACACGCAGGCAGATCCATGTGCTTCCCACGGGGAAGGATGGGGGAGCAGGCTTAGGCTGTTGGTTGAAGTGTCGGCAGAGGGGTCTGTCACAGTGGACTGTGTGAGACTATCAAATGACAGGAACGATCTGCAGGACTGGGATATTCACATAATGCAAGAGCTCCTTAGAGAGCTGACCCCAGGGGCTCATAGCGAGTTTCACCATCTTTAGATGACGTCTTTTTTTTGCCAACATGGTCTTCTTGTGTTTGCAATACTTATGCAGTCTTTTGAAAGAAGGGACAAGGCATCTTTTTCGTTTGCTTATCTTTTTGAGACAGTGTCTTGCTAGAAGCAAGAATTCATGATCTTTCTGCCTCAGACTTCTGAGTCCTGAGACTACAGGTGTGTGCCATGCTTCAATATCTCCATTTTTAGAAGAGAAAACAAAGGTTCTGGATGGTCAGATGTATTATGTGGTTGTGTGGTAGACCTGATATTCATTCATAGGCTTGTGACAACGCAGCCTCCAATCAGAGGAGAGAAGGGACTGGAGAAAGCCACTGACAGGTCCAGGTCCTAATAAACTTGGCATTGAAAAACAAGCAGCAGAGAGACCTTGAGAGACTCCTAGTCTTCAGCAAAGAGTGCAACTAAGCTAGCAGCAAATGCTTCTGTACCCATTAAACTACCCAAAACAGTGTTCGCTAACTATCCAGCAATGGCAATGGCCACACTCAGGCAGTACTGGTGATATCACTGGAAATTCGATGGCATATGTTAATATTAGAAATATCTGTGTCAGATAACCTCGCAGCCTTCTGGCTTGCTTGCTGCCCTGTGGACACAGCCCACAGATGGAGGGAGGTCACAAAAGGTCACACCACTATAACTATTCATTCATTGACATAAAAAATCAGAGCTGACAGGCTTCCCGGAAGGGCGGAGAGAACCATGGCTCTGAATGCCATCTGCTGTGAAGCCGTGACCAGTAATCCCTGTGCTGACGTGGAAAGAACCCCAGGGCAGGCTGTGGGGGACACGGTACTAAAGCAACCCCTTCGGAATGGCGCCCAGACTCACTCAAACAAGAACCATCCTCTCTCAGGATGCCAGCTGTGGATCTGGTGTGTAAGCGTAAGGATTCTCACAGGCATGTGTTCACTGCTATGACCTCGCCATGTGTCCAGTGCCAAGATTAAGCTCCCATTTGAAGACGCCTCACAGTTAAGCCTAATGGATGTCACCCGAATGGAATCTTGCGGAACATGTTTTCCTATGTCCGACACCTTCACTGGGTCACGTGTGCCAGGGACACATCATATCCTCCTTTCTCATCCAGTTCTTACATCACAGTTCATTGTCTCCCCTACTCCACGTGTGGGCATTTCAATGGCGTCAGATACTGGCCACTGCTGATAAATTTTCTGTGAATGCCTTTGTGAGAGACTAAGTAGACACTAGCATGTAGTACGGGCCTGCTGGGCCATGCTCAGTCTTGCTCTGCCTAGCCCAATCATCCCCATGCTGATTTTTTAAAGTTAATTGTATGACAGATTTTAGAAGAATAAAACATGGCTGGAAAATACCGGTAGGTAGGAGGGGACAGGAGACTCTAGCTTATTATATCCTTACCTTTTTATTTTTACTTTAACTTTTTAAATTTTTTGGTTAGAGCACAGAGAAATGGGTTTCACTGTGACATTTTTATACATGTATGTCCTTTTAGTGATTTTCTTAAGTTTTGTTTTTATTTTACATGTGTGAACGTTTGTCTATATGTCTGTGCACCACATGAATGCAATGCCCATGGAGGCAAGAAGAGGGTGTTCAATCCCCTGGAACTGGAACTTTGTACAACTGTGAACTGCTATGTGGGTGCTGGGAACCAAACCTGGGTCCTCTGCAAGAACAACCAGTGCCCCTAACCACTGAGCTTTCTCTCCAGTCCCATTTTAGATATTTCTTACTCATCTTCCTGACTTATTCCCTGATGTCTCTCCCTCTTGTCAGTCCCCTTTACTCCCTACGCAGTCCCCCTCCTGCTTCCGTGACACAGGCATTCTTGTTTCTTCCCTTTCAGATCTCCTCCCCCTCATAGTCTCCTTTCTACTTTTCACACACACACACACACACACACTACATAAAAGAGAGAATATGGGATGTTTGTCTTTCTGACTGACTCTGGCTTATTCTGGTTAACATAATGATCTCTAGTTCTTCCACTTGTTATAACAGAGGAGAACACAGGAGAACCTTTGAGGTTGAGCCTAAAGTTCCTAAGCGCCGCCCTTTTCTTCCCTGCTCAGGTACGGCCAGATGACAGCGGGCAGCTACTGCTACATTGGTCCCCAGGGAATCGTCCATGGCACTGTGGTGAGAGATGGGCACACATGAGTGGCAGGTCCCCGCAGGTGGATCTGCCAGGAGGGGACAATAAGCACCCTGCCTCCGCTGCCTACAGCTCACTGTGCTGAACGCTGGTCGGCGGTACCTGGGCCTCGAGGACTTGGCCGGGAAGGTCTTCGTCACCTCCGGGCTCGGCGGGATGAGTGGGGCTCAAGCCAAGGCTGCAGCCATTGTTGGATGCATTGGGGTGATAGCAGAGGTAAGCTGGGGAGCTTCTGCCTGTCCCTCAGAACTCCCGACTCGTTCATACATCCTCCCTCTCCCTTTCCTTCTATCTCTTCCTTCTCTGCCATCCACACCTTTCCTCTCTTCCCACACTCCACTCCATTCTTGATTTCTCCCACCAAACCCCATCACTTCCTCCACAAAGCCTTATGCTACCTCTCTGGTCAGGTCCTTATGGCAACAGATGGGCTCTGCTTGCACAGTGCCCACCACCCTCCATTTTCTATGCCCACTAACTTCCAACCCATGAAGCTTTAACCATGTGTGTACAGCCATTGCTTCCAGTGTCCCTTCTAGATGAAGAACCTAGATGAAAGAATAAATATTCGTGAATTATATTAGTATAGAGCGCCCCTCCCCCAGCTTTAGCAGTTGGCACTGGATGGAGGAGGAAGACAAGCTGCTCCTTCACAGGGGTGTGCACAGGGGGCTTGTGGCTCTCACATCTGTTTGGAAGATGCCAAGGTCAAGGAGGGAAGTAGGGAGCAGCAGAGGGAGGAACCTTGAGTTAAGTCTTGGGGACACACCGTGAAATTTAGCTTAGTTGACACTACCTGTGTCGTGCTTGTCTGAGCTTTGCTAGGACTGTGTTGGGCTGTGGGTAACATGGCAACTGTAGCAGCTTAGGTGAGTGAGAGTTATTTTTCTCATGTTACTGACAATGTTGGTATTGGTTCAGCAACTCAATGATATCAGTGCTAGCTCCTCTAGATTCTCCTGGGCTTCTCTCATGGAGATAAAAATCTCTGCACTAGCCAGTCAGGCCATCCACATTCAAAACATGAATGAGAAATGAGAAGAGCTATGTCCGCTCTAGCTGTCTATCTCAGCAGGAAAGTCGTGTCTCACGGAAGCTCCGTCTCCTTTACCCATTGGCTGTAGTGACAGCTCTGAGGCTGCATCATGAAAGTGGGGTGGGGTGCATGGGGTGCTCATGAGATTGTTCAGGGGAGTTGTAATGGGTGCCCTATATGTATATTGTGACCTCAGGTTGACAAAGCTGCACTTGTAAAACGTCACCGGCAAGGCTGGCTGATGGAGGTGACTGACAGCTTGGACCATTGCATTGTGAGACTCAGGTGAGACTCAGGTACAGTCAGATGCATGGGACTCAGAGCACTTGAACCCGGGCATTGGAAGCAGGGGAGAAAGTGTGGCTAGGGCCGTTCAGTGCCTGGTGTCTGGCCACAGGTGCCATCTAGAGGTTCCACTGTGAAGCATCATGGGAGAGGTCTCGGGAGAGTTCCTTTCCCAGGGATTATTGCAGCTGGCTTGTGGGCAGCCATGGGGCTCTGAACTTGAGACTCTCTCACACTTCCCTCCCTAATACTGGAATTGCAGGTGTGTGTTGCCATGCCTGATTTAATTATATTCATCCTCTTTTCTATTTCTATTTCTATTTCTCCAAATAATTTTGTAATCATCATTAGTAAGTCCTACCACTTCCATGCCCCACCCCATAAGATGAAGAGCCGGTTAGGGTTGAGATACCTGTTTCCCAGTAACCGCTGCAGCTCAGCTCAAGCAACTGGGACATTCCAGCCTGCACTTTTCCTTTTCTTGTATCATGGGATATGAGAGGACATACCTCACCCTAGCACATGCCTCCAGGTCTACACTCATTCAGGTCCAAACCCACACAGGACCATGCAGCCCCACATGTACACAGACTCATACTCATACAGAGGCCTGCAATTGCACACAGGCCCATACTTACACTCATACACATGCCCATAGTCAACATTGGCCCATAGTCACAAAGGCTCACACACATGCACAGGTCTCCAGTGACACACAGCTCCACACACTCACACACACTCACAGTCCCACTCTCTCACACAAGGCCACGTTCACACATAGGCCCTAGGTGGCCTCCTATGTCTGCCACATTTGGCCGGCATTGCACTTCCTGTTTGGAGGCAGAGCAGCTCCATCCAGGGCAGCTGAGCACAGATGTGGGTTGTCTGTTCTGCTCTTTTGTCCTTCTAGGGAAGCAAGGAAAAAGAAGGAGGTGCTCAGCCTTGGCTACCATGGCAACGTGGTGGATCTTTGGTAAGTGGTACCTTGGGGATGCTACTAAGTGTTTCCAAGCCACAAGCTCTGAACCTCAGCTCTGTCCTTCCTGGGAAGGCCATCATCCTCATCCAGACCCGCATAGGCTTTCTGCCCATGCACTTTGCAAAGGAGAAAAAAGACACTCCCTGCGGGGTGTGTAGTGGAGATGTGGGCTGCAGTTTCTGCTGGCTGGCCCTCCTCCCACCCATGCCTGCAGGCCCTGCTCTGACCACCCTAACGCTTCCCCAGGGAGCGCCTGGTCCATGAACTGGACACCACAGGGGAGCTCTTGGTGGATCTGGGGTCAGACCAGACTTCCTGTCACAACCCTTTCAATGGCGGCTACTACCCTGTGCAGCTCAGCTTCTCAGAGGCCCAGAGCCTCATGTCCTCCAACCCAGCTGCCTTCAAGCACCTGGTGCAGGAAAGGTGGGTGGCAGGAAGGGATGCTCAGGGCAGGACAGCAGAACCTACAGGATCCTAACCTTTCTGAGCCTTGGCTTCAGGGGGGATCGTGGGCACATTACTTTGGGGGGATGATGGGACAAACTGAATTGATATTTGTCAGATTCCTAGGGCAGCTTACATGTCTGTGCTGGGTACACACTGGGATACCCACAGTACCTTTGTCTGGCACATTGGACCCAGGGTTCCAATGAAGAATGCTGGTTTGGGGGGACACTACAAAACAGGGGGTGTTGAGGGGTTTGTGGTTTTGACTAGACACAGGAATCAGTGTCACTGGGAGCAGTTACAGTGAACTAGGGGAGGCTGGTTCGCACGGAGACCTTCTGGCACTGGGCTTAGAAGGCCTTGGGAAGCTTGATGGGGTGGGGCTGCAGAGCTGGAGGACAAGCTGGGGGCTAATCACCTGTTTGTTACAGCCTGAGGAGGCATGTCTCGGCCATCAACAGGTTGGCCAAGGAGAAGTTCTTCTTTTGGGACTATGGTAATGCCTTTCTCTTGGAGGCTCAGAGAGCAGGTAGGCAGAAGGGGAAGCTGGACAAGTAGTATCTGGGGCCTGTGTGAGCATACCTGTGTGCGCATATCTGTGAGCATACATACCTGTGTGAGCATACCTGTGTGAGTATACCTGGGTAAACTCTTCTCCTCGTTCCATACCCATAGCTCAGCCACATGGTCATCCTTCTTGAAGCTGGCCCTGTCAGGCAGTCAGGCTTCTCTGGGCCTCAACTTCTCACATTTTAAAAATATAAAAGGCCCAGAGTCCTTCCAGGCCTATTTTCAAAGCTATTTGCAGGGCCACTTGTAGACCTAGTGGGACAGGGTCCTCTGGGGCCGACACTGAGTCTGTGGGCCAATACATCCATACCCTACACCTAGACCACACGGATGTCAGTATACAATCCAGGGCTGCACTCTGCTTGTCGCCTCTTATTTTGCCTAAGGAAAAATCTTGAGATTCTGTTCCCAGACTTTCCCAGGTCCCCTTGTTTAAGTCACTGTCTGGGTGGTCATGGGTGCTCACATAGATGGGTGACTCTAAAGGAGCAGATGTCCAGAAGAAAGGAGCCAACAAGACGGAGTTCCGCTACCCCTCCTATGTCCAGCACATTATGGGGTGAGTAATGAAGGTTCTGTTTTGGGGTGTCTAGTACCTTTTCTGATCCTCTCCAGACTTAGGACCTGGTCATTCCAACTGAAAGGGCCTCTAACACTGATCACCACAGGGCTGTGTGCTGAGACCTCACCCAGCTGGGAAGTAACCAAACAGTGGTCACAGCATTTCCACATAACACACAAGTGCAGAAGGGGCTTCGTCAGAGCCTCAGTGAGAAGACAGGAAACTGAGGGGCCTGACAGCCACGGTCACGCCCTGTGCACACCATCCTGCCATGTATCCACTCATTTTCCTAAGTTATGTGGCCAGGAAGCCAGGACGATGATTCAGTCCTGAAGCACAAAACCCCCAGTGGCTTGAAGGTCTTGCTCCATCTGGTTGTTCAAGGCAGGTCTGAGAAGGACCAGCAGCCCAAGAGAAATAGGGAAGTAAGGGACCCAGCAGGAAGCAGGGCTAAGGTAGACCAATCAAGGAGGGTGGACTTTTAGACTCACAGGTCTGTGTGCACAAAGGGAGCCAGAGAAGAATGTAAGACATCTCAGAATGGAGTCCAGAGAGGCAGAAGTTGTCTTCCGAGCTATACTACTGTGGGTGGAAACAGAACCACGGGTGGGCTAGGACACAGGGGTCCAGAGTGACTGGGTTTTCCTCAGAGAAGCAGGAAAGATAGCAGGGATGTACTCAGCCGTGCTTGACCAGTATGGAGTTAGTATGGCCCAAGGTTATAGCATCCCTCTGCCCCACTTCAACTGCCACAGAAGCTGAGTCACCACGGAAGGCCAGGCCAGGTCAACACATTCACCCACTTTTCTCAACTATTTACTTTAGATGCTTGGTCTTCATGTAGTCTTTCTAAGAGCAGTTCGAGAAAACGTCTATCTGTCTTTGTTCCATTTCCCATCTCCAGTCGCTGGAGAAGTGAAGTGGTACAAGTTAAGAGATGGGAGCAGAGTCCAAGGAGGAGGCAGAGGAGCAAGGATGTCCTCATTGCTAAGACGTATTCCTTAGAAGCCAACTGTTTTGAGTTCATTCTGCTTGCTGCCCAGCTCCCTTAGGCATGCCTACACGCCGCTCCCTAGCTCAGCAAGAAGGTGCAGGCAGCCCAGGAGGTTGTGGCTAAAAAGACATTTGTCCTTGCAGAGACATATTCTCCCAGGGCTTTGGGCCCTTCCGCTGGGTATGCACATCAGGGGACCCTCAGGATCTGGCTGTCACTGATCATCTGGCCACATCTGTGCTGGAGAAAGCCATTGCTGACGGAGGTGATACTTCTGGGTGGGTGGTACTCGAGTGGTTGGTCTCCCAAATTCCCTACTTCTGTAGGACAACTTGTGGCTAGTGTCATGTTCTGCATGAATCTCGGGACCACAGGTTACTGCACAAGGGGACCTCAAGCACTTTTAGACTTTCCTCTCTCAAAGATGCTCAGAGCATGAAGCCCATCCATGTATCAGGCTCTGCTCCTCCCCCCAGCCCTGTGCTCACCTCTGCCTCTGCCTCTGTCTCTGCTGGTTGCAAGGCACAAGGAACTTTAAGTCAGTCAGTTGTCTGTCACTATCTGTCAAACACCTGAGTGAGACAACCTCCTTAAATTGGGGAGGTTTTCTTTTGGTTCTTGGCTTCAAAGACTTCAACGGTGGTCAAATGGTACCATTATTTTGGACTGGAACACCCCAGGAGCCTAAGGGAAAAATAACGCCAACTTCTTCTCTAAGGCTACACCCCCAATGATCTCACTTCCTCCCTTTTCTTAAAGGTCCCATCATTCTCCAATGGTGACACATGCTGGCAACTGGACCCACAATCCCTGGGGTTCGCCGGATATTGATAACTTGCTGACTTCTCTGACCCAGCTGCTCTCCTGCAGGCCCCATGCTCCATGCATGGGGGAGGGAAGCACTTGAGCACTGGCCTTGTTTGATGCATTTCAGGAGAAACTCCTCATTCACTTCAGCTGCCTTTTGTGAGCATGTCACCCCCACGCCAGGGCCTGTTGTCATCCACCTAATGCTCAACTTCTCTGAGCACTGGACCCCTGAGCTCATCTTGATCATAGATGCAGAGGTTTTGCTCTGCCTCCTGGCTAGGTGTCTGTGGTCTTCCTGTGTCTGCATGTCTCTGCTGCTTCCTTGAAACACTTTGTCCTTTCTAAGGTACTTGACATTGTCGGTCAAGTGCAAAGAGGAGGCCAGACCAAGCTAAAGGAAGTAGCTGAGGTTTTATATTGGGAAATCTGGCCCATTGCCTTCC
Organism: Alexandromys fortis; assembly: GCF_014885135.2. Lineage (NCBI taxonomy): Eukaryota > Metazoa > Chordata > Mammalia > Rodentia > Cricetidae > Alexandromys > Alexandromys fortis. The sequence goes on from NW_026067996.1 coordinate 178,703, forward strand.
CAGCTTCTCTAGCTCAGAACAGCCGCCTGGGCCTAAGCAGACACAACTGGGTGTCAGCTGGGTGTCTACCACCCAGTGCTCTACAGAGAAGCCGGGTGCTATCACACCTCCAAATGTGATGGCTAAGAATCCCCAGCACAGCCAGCATCCAGCTACAATGTGACCTGCCCTTGCCAAGCAGGAACACTCCAGGAGCTTCTGCCAGGCAGAGAAGAGAAATGCTGAGGACCTCCAAGGCACAGAGCACAGCACAGGACCATAGAGTAATAAACAGGGATGAATTCAAGTGCACCTTCACCCCGAATATAATTTTCAAAGTGGGAGTTTGTTTAAGTAAGATACTGATGTTCTCTAGCCTCAGCTCCCACATCACCAGTCTGTTCTCATGAGCTGCTCAGACCTGTTGTGGCCTCCTCCTCTTGCCTCCTCCTGGAGTAGGCCAAGGATTCCCATTTCTGGGCCTTTGTGCTGGATGTTCCCTCTGGAATTCCGCACCTACAGAGCGTCTCAGCATTGAGGACTCCGACCTTCCCGTTCTTAGGGAACCTTTATCCCCTAATGCATCAATCACCCCAACAACCAGTGTCCCCTTAAAGCATCACCCCAGTAACCAGGTCTTTACACTCTTCTTCATAGCTAACTGGCATTCTTGTCCCTGTGCCTGGCTCAGTGGCTGGTACACATTTGGTGCTCAATAGCTGTTTTCTGAGGGAATGAATGCATCAGCGATGGGCTGCACAGGTGCATACGTTAGTTCATGTTATCGCTGCACTGGTTCCCAGATGCAGAACGGCTAGTGTAGGGGGGATCACCCAAGGTCTCCAGGTGCCTGTGGCAAACATCCAGCAGAAAAGAGAGCTGGGAACCCTGATCAGTGGCTTCCAGGGCCTAAGATATCCCTCCCCTTTCTCCCTTCAGTAAAGGCATCAGTTAAGCTACAGTATATGGAAAACATCCGCTGGATCCGGGAGGCTGCCAAGCACCGGCTGGTAAGAGCTTGGCTTGGGGGAAGATGGGTACTGCAGAGGCATGAAGGAGGCTGAGCTGTCAAGAAAATGCCCAGAAACAGGATGCAGTCACAGAGGTCTCAGCACAGTCGCAGCACCCATCTTGAATGCCCTGAGAAGGTGCAGGCCCTGCATCAGTGTTACTGCTGACAACAGCATCATGGCAGCCACCTTATCCAGGAAAGAGCCTGTAAAAGGCTGTCTGGATAGCAACATGGAGAAACTGGAAACCTTAGACAATGTTGATTGGAGTGAAAAGCAATGTAATCTAGTCATTCCATGCTGGTTGTAGACCCTGACAGGATTGAAACGGATTTCAGGGTGCTATAGATATTGTAACTAAAATGCCAAGGCAATCCAAAGGGCTCTTGGCAGACAAATGGATCAACAAAATGTCTCTCCGCACAAAGCAACCTGTAAAGGCATTCTGCCAGTCACTGACACCTGGGTAAAACTAAAGGATATGATGTTAAGAGAAATAAACCAGTCACTATAGGACAACAAATCCTTGCAAGATGCCACTCACATGAAGCCCCTAGAGTAGGCAAGCCATAAGCAGGGAAGTGGCAGGGTATGTCCCAGGGCTGGGGAGAGTGTGCGGAGTCAGTGTTTCATGAGGACAGAGTTTTGGCTTGGGAGAATGAAAAGGTCCTGGACCTGGATGGTGGGGCCAGCTGCACAGCACTGTAAGGTGGTTCTTGCCAATAAGCAGCTTGCTAAACATTATTAAAGCAGTCAAATTTATGTTATATGCATATCTTGGCTAGGGTTCCTATTGTTGTGATGAAACACAGCCTGGAGGCAAGAGCTGATGCAGAGGCCATGGAGGGGTGCTGCGTATTGGCTTGTTCATCATAGCTTGCTTAGCCTGCTTTCTCACAGAGCTCAGGACCACCAGCCCAGAGATAGCACCACCCACAAAGGATGGAGTCCTTCCCCATCAATCACTAAGAAAATGCCCTACTTCTGGATTTTATGAAAGCATTTCTCAGCTGAAACTCGCCCCTTTCAGATAGTTCTAGCTTGTGTCAAGTTGACACAAAACTAGCCAGGACAGTGTATTTTACTGATTTTTTTTTAATGGAGAGGATAAGAAGGGTGGCTTGGGGCTCTGAAGCAGCTAACAAGGTCATCCTTCATCCAGTCACTCCACAAACAGTCTCTGGAGTTCCAGCGGGAGGTGAGAGCTCAGGCACCTGAGCTGGTTCTGTGGCACTCCCAAATAAATGCCCTGGGTGAGTGGCTCAGCCTCCATCTATGACATGGAGGCAGTGATGCTGGCTTGCAGTGGGCCTCTGTGATCCCCCCCCACACACACACACACACAGCTCTGTCAGGCCCAGAACTGAGCACGTAAGTGAAGGACATCACCTATAGGAGAACAGATGGTTGATCAGAATGGTGTCTAATCACAGAAAACAGCAAGCAGGCCCAGGTTAGAGATGATGGGAGAACTGTGGAAATTAAATGAGGAAGAAACATTTGGTCCACACAAGACTTTGCTCACCAGCAGGTTCCTAGCCAGAGGTCTCAGGGCCAGAGGGAAACTGTCCCCATCATGGCCCATCCCATCCTAGGGCTATATTTTGCATGTGTATCTCCATGAAACCCCCATGTGCCACCCTTGGTTTCTATGACCCAAGTCCAAGCCAGGGAGCCTGGGGCTGGGGACAGAGTAGAGGGAGTGCTGCAGACAGAGAACAGAAGCCATCCAGAGAGGCGGGAGGAGGAGAAGCAGAGCTGGCAGCAGGGATGCCGCTGTCTGGGGCTGCTACGAGGGGTGGGTACAAAGTCAGCTGCACATGTCACAGGCCAGCAAGCAGAACGCGATGTCCACCTTTGATGGAAGTGATCTTTCCCTTGAAAGCTGGCGGTTCTTTTTATCTATGACGTTCTTGATAAACTTGGCAGTTGTATTCACTCTCCTTCTCAGTGCCGTGACCAGAAGCCACTGGAGGGAAAACATTTATTATGGTTCATTGTTTCACAGCCGGGAAGCTATAGAGACAGGAATTCCAGGCAGCTGGCCACACTGTATCCACTGCCAGAAGGCAGAGGAAGATCACTCAGCTTGCTTTCTGCTTTTTGCAGTCAAGAAGATGGTGCTGCTCACCTCAGAAGTCTGCCTTCCTCAGTTAGCCTTTCCTAAACTCCTCCTAGTGTGCTACCGATGTGTTTCCACAGTCATTATAAATTCAGTCAGATTCACAATGAAGATTAACCACCACAAGCCATTTTATACCAGTTCTTCCTCATTTCCCCCAAGAAATCTGAACACCTCACAGCATGAATTCACACTTGCAGGTTAAAACAAACAAACAAACAAACAAAAACCCTGAAGGCATCTGTAGTAACTAAAGCCATTTGCATCTGCTAGACACCCCCCCCCCCAGAAGTTACCGACCCCACTGCCAGGGCTAACTCCGAACTCAGTAAGACTTTAGTGTCCACGTCGCCTATCCTTGCCACCATTTGCAGTTTTGGCCAGATCCCCAGGTAGGAGGGGAAACGTGCAGCACTTTCTTTAGAGACACTGTGGTTTAACAGCCAGATACTACCAACATTTGGGGAGGAGGCATTTTTTTAAATTGCAGCAAGACATATATAAATAAGCATAAATCTTATGATCCTCAAACCTTTTTCAGGGTACACTTCTAGTGTGTGAAGCCCCTTCAGGGAGGTCCTGCTGCCCTTGCCATCCATTTCCAGAACTTTCTCATCTTTCACCTGAAACTCCGTTTCTAGTAAACACTAACCTCCCTCCCCAGCCCTAGGAGGCCCCCTTAAGAGCGGACAGGGCAGTATTTGTCTATCCCAATAGGCAGGTTCCAGCTGGCATGTCTCAAGGACTTTCTGTGCAGTTTGAGCAAGAATCTTCTGTCTTCCCAAGACTACAATGTTACAGTTTTCCCTCTATATCTGAAGTGGGGGGTTGGTTTCCAGATACTGATGGATACCACAGCCCACTCAGATCCTTAGTACACATGACCTTGTGTTGGCCCAGATCCTACACAGGCCCTACTTCTGGATGAATTGTTAGATCTAAGACAAGGTAGAAGCAATGCAAACATTAAATATTGAGTCACTTAGGAAATATCCACAAGAAAAAAGCTCATGCACATTCAATATAAGTGGGATGTTTTTTCCTGAATATCGTTTTTTTTCTTTCATATGTTTATGTGTGGCATGCATGTGTGTGTATGCGTGTTTACATTAGGGGAACACGTGTGTGCTGATTCATGTGCATGTGTTTGAAGCCAGAGGTTGACACTGAGTGTCGTCCTTGACTACTCTCCACTTATTTACTGAGGCAGGGACTCTTGCTGAACATAGAACTTTCTGTCTAGCTAGCTAGGCTGATCCAGAGATTCCATCTCAGCCTGTCGAGTACTGAGATTACAGGTGAGCTGCCAAGCTTGTCTATGGGTGCTGGGGATATGAACTCTGGTCCTCATACTGTCATTTAAAAAGTATGCACTGTAGGATCTCCCCTAACCCTTTTCCTGAAATTTTTAAAATACTGTGCGGCCCTGGCTGTCCTGGAACTCACTCTAAGCCCAGACTAACCTCAAACTCACAGAAATTGACTTGCTTCTGCTTCCTGAGTGCTGGGATGAAAGGCATGTGCCATCAGACCCAGACTTCCTGAACATTCTTGATGGGCAGCTGGTTGAATCTGCAGGGGCAGACGCTCGAATCCAGGCTCTCTTCCATCACATGGATAGACCACCTTTTGCTTGTCTGTGTTTCAGCTACCCGACACCTGTGTTGTTTCCACCGCTTGCTCACGTGAATGATGCCGCCATACTCATGGCTATGCAGACACCTCCCCTGGGGGGGGGTGTCTGGACTAATCTTAATTTGGTCCACACACCAAAATTACCTGCAGCCACTGCAAGCAGCATCTCGGTTGAGAGCCATGGGGCTAAGAAACGATTCACTTTCATTTCTGGAAGCTCACTGGCATTCCCTCACAGAGGCGCAGCAAAAGTGCATGAGATCCAAGTGCCAACCTATAGGGAGGTTACCCGAGTCTGTTTCCTCATCCGTGTGATCAAGCTTGTGACAAGAATGCAGTATCTTCTTGGGGACTCAGCTGTGGACTGTGGGGTCAGTACTCTCAGAAAGTCAGGCTTGATCAAGTCAAACATTGGTGGTCCTGATGTGAAAGAGGCTCAAAGGGGCAGGGTCCATAATAGGAATCCTGTGTGGTACACGTGGAGTCAGTCTCTGGGCGCCTTCAGGAATGGATCATAAGGAAAAAGACATAGAAGAGAATGAGGTGGCCCCAACCTCAAGAAAAGTCAATGTGTGGACATGCATTGGCCCACCAACGTGGTGTATAATGGGCTTGATGAGAGAGGTGCGCAAGGGTCCCATACTTTAGCGTTTCCATGCATTTCAGGGTCATCTGAGCTCTCCCTAGAAGGGCCAGTAGGCTGGAGTTGGCCAGGCAACAGGGCTATAGTATCTCTCACATCTTCCCATACCGCTAGCTGGGATGCTTGCTTTTGGCTGGGGTGGGGGAGGGCTTTCTCATTATCTCCTCTGCAGGTAGTGGGCTCCCAGGCGAGGATCCTGTACTCAGACCAGAAAGGACGTGTGGCCATTGCTGTGGCCATCAACCAGGCCATCGCCAGTGGGAAGATCAAGGTGAGTGAGATAGCCTGTGGTGCTTCAAGGAGGCTTCACAGACACCTTTTCACCCAGGCTCTGCTTGGGGGCTTCCCAACTCGGACCTCCTGCTCACACTCAAGTCTGCCCTCCCCACCTCTTCAACATTCTGAGAAAGCTGCTTCCACCAACACCCTGACCTTGTAGCAGGGAGCTTTCACCCTCCCTGGCTGAGTTCCCTGGTAGGGGTACTGGTTCCCTGAAGGCCTTGGACTTGGTGGAGCAGATAAGCAGAGGGGCCTAGATAAGAGCTGCCCTGGGAACCAGTTCCTGCTTAAGAGGCAGGGGGAGGAAAGGAGAGCACGGAGGGCCTAACATCCCCCGCAGAACCCCAACCCTGATCATATGTCATTGTGGCTAGGGAACTAGAGACAAAGAGTGAGCAGGCTTGTTCAAACACAAGCCCCGACAGTGTTTTTCTTTTGCTGTGACCTGGACAAATCAGGCTACTCTGACCCAAAGTTTCTCTATGCTGTAGGAAGAATAGCGTGCTGATAGCCCCCACGTAAGTGTGAGGATCAAGTGAGTCACAGTCCACAAACATAGTTCCGCACATCTTCTCCGAATGACCTTGTTCAAACCATGACAAATGTCCCCAGGTTTGCTCACTGTCCTCTCTCCTCTGGGGACCCAGAACCCTGAGCTCATGCACTGAACGAAGTCCTTTGATCCTTTCCTTCTTGTTTTGGGGACTGTGTCCTGTTCCTGGTGGCCTTGCTCTGTCAGAAGTACTGGGAGTGTCGCTCAGAGGTGAAGGTGAACTAAGGAAAGGTTGCGGTGTGGAAGGCCATCCCTGCAGATGGCTCAGGGTCAGCGCCCAGGGCGGCACCACAGCAAGAACAACACCCTGAGCTCTTTGGGATGCTTCCCAGAAGCCCACTGGAGGGGGTGCTGCTGAGAAGCCCCTGCTCACACCCAAGCTAGCACTCTCCCACTTTCGTTCACTGGACAAGGTTTGATAGTTCTACTGTGCTGGTGCCTTTTGGGGGACACAGCAGGAGTGTGATGGGCAAAGTTCCAGCTTGGAGCTGCTGTAATAAAGAGAGATGATACCTAACTGCAAGTATGAGCTAGGGGATGCTTACCTAACTGCAGGTATGAGCTAGGAGGTGTTTACAGGTGTATTGAGGCATGGGAAAACATGAGCCAGGTGGTAAGTTGAAGATCCATGGTTGGTCAGGACAGGCCTTCCTGAAGTTCTGGCATTCAGCTGAACCCTGAAAGACCAGAGGTGCAGGAAAACAATTCCACGGCAGAGATGAAGTCCTAGGCGCAGCATGGCCTGCTCACAGAAGGCAAGGGCAGCTGGGGGGTTCTGAGTTTCATGGTGTCCTTGAGCCTCCCAGCATATTGCATCATATTTGGTGAGTCTTTAAATTTCCAAGAACCACTGTCAATGGTTGGGAAGGCTAGCTGCATCTCTGAAGTAGATCAGTGCTATCAGGAGCAGACATATCTCACTGTCATAAAAAGCCTTATATTATTACAACATCTTAAATGACATGTTCTGTATGTCTCTGAAATGTTTGAAGGTTACCTATCTATCTAAAATATATCTGTTTGACTTTGAAAACATACCTAACATGACTGCAAGTTTGATTGTTATAGATAACTAACTACTAACCTACATTTCTTAACTATTATAAACAGTTTGTAATAATTCTCAAGAGCTAGATCTTTACATTTTAAAATGAGCTGCATAGGTACAATATATTATACAAAAGTAAAAACATACATACAGTATGTTATAACAAAAATAACCTTAAATTTGTATCAATATATAAAAATCCATACCAAGGTAAAATATTAGTAGTTGCTTTTTAGTTTAAAAGTAGATGCAATAATCTACCCTTTTATCCTACCATTTCTAAGACTGGGTCTATTTTCAAGGGGAAAGAATCCACATGGTGTCTGGAGTGGCCCCGCTCTCGTCCTCCACCTCAGGCCAACAAGCCTGGTAGACACTACTGACGATATGCCCTCCCCTGTCCCCTACAGGCCCCAGTGGTCCTGAGTCGTGACCACCATGACGTGAGTGGGACTGACAGCCCCTTCAGGGAGACTTCCAATATTTATGACGGTTCTGCCTTCTGTGCAGGTGAGGAAAATGAAAGCATCATTGACCCTTAGCATTAGCCAGCCAAGGAGATGGGCATCCTTAGTCCCAGCACCTCTGGCAGCTGAGCGGCACAGGGAGCTTGAGCTTAAGAATTAGAAGCAGTAGCCGGGCAGTGGTGGTGCACACCTTTCATCCCAGCACTTGGGAGGCAGAGGCAGGTGGATCTCTGTGAATCTGAGGCTACCTTGGTCTACGGAGTGAGTTCCAGGACAGGTTCCAAAGCCACACAGAGAAATCTGTCTCGAAAAAGCAATAACAATAATAATAATAATAATAATAATAATAATAATAATTAGAAGCAGCCTGGGTAACATAGAGAGACCTCATCTCAAAGGGAGGAATTAGATTCCCTGTCTTCTAGATTACAGGCTGCATGCTCTCTTCCTCCCTCCTCCTCCTCTTCTTCACCCAGCACCAGGAAGAGCCTAGGTTCCCTGATCTCTGTGAGAACTAGGGTGGAGGGAAGGGAAGGTAGATAAAGAGCTACAAGAGGAAGCTGCAGTCTTATGCCTGTGTCTCCAGGGTGGCAAAGTGGCAACAGTCACCGACCTCCTCGCACCTGTCCTCAGCATGCTAGATGCTTAGAAGGCAACCAGCTAGAGCCTTGCTTCCCCTGGGTGCCTGGCTCCATAGTTTGCTGGGTACATGGCTTCCGTGTAATGCTGGGCTTGTCCCTGGTGCAGCAAAGCAGCTGAGGAAATAAGAGGTGTAGCTAATTACCTGTAGCCCATGGGGAAGCACTGACACCACGGCCAAAGCAACAAAGGAAGACAGAGGTTCTTCATTGGGAAACTCATACAGGTTCATATAGAAAGACACCTCACAACTAAGCATGCTCAGATGGAGCTCTGGCAGCTTTATACATGGCCCACTCCAAAAAAAAAAAAAGTTAGATAGGAATACCTCCTAGGTAGAATAGTGTGATAATAAATTTTTCTCCAAGTCATCTAAAAGACTGAGCCATATGAAGTCATCTAAAACTTCTGGGTTTCTCTGGAGAGCCTTATCTGAAGCAAAGGTACTACTTAGAGGATGACTAACTTAAAGGGGCAATTAAAATACTTAAAGGGGCAGCACACCCACTGTGCAAAGGTGATCACATCTCAAATACCTGCCCAGCAGCCAACATGGGGCCCTCACTTCTCTGATGGAGTCAAGAAGCATCATTCATTTCAATGCCTGCCCTAGGCATGAATGGGCATTTACTGCAAGAGAGTACAGCAGTAGGGACGGATAATAGGTCCGTTTCTCTTGCTTCCTATTTCCAGACTCCCCTGTCTCTGTTCCCCACTTGTCCCCTGTCACGCTGTTCTGCAATCCCAAGAAGCGGCATGAGTCTGTCTGGCCCCCAGACCACCTAGTGCAAGGAATGACGGATCATGTTTGCTGTTTCTACAGACATGGCTGTGCAGAACTTCGTGGGAGACGCCTGTCGTGGTGCCACCTGGGTTGCTCTTCACAATGGAGGGGGTGTGGGCTGGTAAGAAGGCGTCAGAGAGCAGGCTGTGGGCTGGTGTGGAGACTGTGGGGACCTCTTGGGACAGAGATAGGTCCAGGGGCCTGAGGTTCTTGGACTTAGATCTCTGGCCACTTGTTCTATTGAGGGTTTTATGCAAATGCAGTCCTCATGCGAACTGGGAACCAGAGGGTCAGTATGTTGGGGTATGGAGGATGGAGGAACAGAGAAAGAGACTCCTCTAAAGCAACTCCAGCAGTTTGGCCCAAACCTGTCACCTAGGACACAAAGGCTAGCATGAGCAACAGCCGTGTTCGTGTCTACGTTCCAATTCCCACCATAACTATTTGACTTGAAAGAGTGGGAGCCCACGGCTGCCAGGACAGCAGGTTCTAGGGTCCCCGCTCTCCCCAGCTCACAGTTATGCTCACACAGGTCCCTTTCCAGCCCCCACCAGGGCAGGGTCATTAAGGACTCTGTGGTGGCCTCTGTGTTAGTCATTGTTCTTGCCTGTAACAAAGTGGTCTCTAGCTTGTACAGGGGAAACGTTTATCTGGTTCATGGCTTCCCAGTCTATGTTCAGTCGACCACACTGTTGTAGGCATCACAGCACGGCAGGAGCCTCTAGGGGTGAGGATAGAGCCGTTCATCCATGACAGGGAAAAGAAGAAGATGCTGGGATCCCATGTGGTCCTGCAAGGGCCCTTCCTCAGTGATCTGAAGACCTCCCATGAAGCCTCACCACCGCCCTCAAGGGAACATAGAAAATCCGGACTGTGGGGTTTCATTCTGATTGGCATTGGCCATTCCTTTGCTGCTGAGAGTATTAACTCAGGTTCATCAGACACGGACGATGCAGCATCATTTGCTGACCCCTTTCGATCTTCCCTCTCACAGAATCAAAGAAAGGACACAGGCTTTTACAGATGAGGAGACTGGGGCCCGGACGACTTGCCTCTGCTGGGAAAGTTTCCTGTCTGGGATCCCCAGGGCAGGCTAAAACTGGAGCCCTGGCTGCTATGGTCTCAGAGAGGGAGAAGACCTGAGCCAGTATGAGCTGGATCCAGGCCAGCCTTTGTCCTGAAGAGCCAGTTCCTCCCATTAACCAGTTCTCCAGAGTATTCAGATGACCCGCTTGGCCTCATGCCCACCAAGGCTGGAATGCCAAGCTGCAGCCCTGTCAGGTGGCTTTAATTAGTGGAAAATGTGACCATAGTGCATGTCCTAGCTGGAGAACAGCACAGACAAGAGCTCCCTGGTTGTGGGGTGCAAGGGAGGGGACAACTGTGACTGTGACAGAGGCTGAAATTTGTGCAAAGCCTCACAAGACAAAAGCAGCAGGCAGGCTAGGGATTTACTAGGAAGGATGAGGGAAGTCCTGGGTTCTAGCACTATTGCATAAAGGGTTGAGGAACTCGGCTGTCAGTTGTTGCTTCTCCAAGGACAAGTCACACCCAGTTCTGTGGCTTTGGTTTCTTCCTCATTTGGCAGGAATCTGTGTGTGTGAGCTGTTTGTCCTCAGGCTTCTTGACTTGCTTCTTCCCTTCCTGGGCGGTCTCCTGTGGACAGGTTCTTCTCTGTGCAGGGTCAAGTCCCATAGCTGTGTCAATTGTAGGGCACTCCATGACCTCAGCCTCCTCACGGTCGCTCTTTTGGAGTATCTGCTTAGCGACTGCCTTTGTGCCGTGTGACCATTGGTCATGCTTAGTGAGAACAAGAGTTGGCTGTAGCTCCCTGTGCTCCCGGATGTGTCATTTGGCCAAGTCAGTAAGGACAGGGCCATTTGGCCAAGTCGCTGAGTGGGAGAGATTATACCTTGGCAAAGGCTTCTCTGGGCTCTTTCTATAGGAAAGGATTGCAAGGGGGTAGACTTCATATAAGAGATCAGGTAAGTTATTACAGGCAGTATTGGGGCAGTCAGTGAGTCTGGGCAACTAGCAGCCCACCTGTGGCATGGCATCTTGTGTGCCAAGCAGCCTTCCTGTGTGCCCATACACTCTTTATGGCCACTTCAGAGGGCCGTGAGAAGCAACCTCCCTCCCTTCTCAGAGCACTGTCCCAGACTTGGGTGTAGCTCAGTACTGGAGCACTGTCTAGCATGTACAAAACCCTGGGTACAATGAGAGTGATTGCTTCCCATCCCAGTGGACAAACAGGCATTGAGCAGACCGTGATATAGAGAAGGTCTTGGAAGTATACATGAAGTAGACCAGACCAGCTCAGAAGCATAAGTGGCTGAGAAGCCAGGATGTTGCCACTCTGTTCTGCTGACCGCATGGCTCTGTGCTGTAGAGGCCAATGGGACAAGGCTCCCCGATAGCTGATATCTTCTCAGGTCAATGCCTGTAACCTTGCATGATGTCTGCTCTAAGCAATTCTACACAGGGAGTGAGCCGGGAACCCCTTTGTCTCTTGCAGGGGCGAGGTGATCAATGGAGGATTTGGCCTCGTGCTAGATGGGACCTCACAGGCTGAGCAGAAAGCCAGGATGATGCTCAGCTGGGATGTCTCCAATGGTGTAAGTCCCCCAGAACTCCTCAGCTTCTAGCTCCCCCTTCTTCTCCGTGGCTCTGCCTCCAGGTTGGAAGTCTGGGCTGCAATTCTGGCCCTTCCCCAGTAAGAGCCTTTACTCCCTTTCCAGACTTTCCAGGGCTCCCTCTTTCTTAAGGATTTATTTATTTTTATTTGATTTTAGGTATATGAGTGTGTCTGCATATTTGTACACTATGTGTGTGCCTGGTGCCCTCAGAGGTCAGAAAAGGGCATCAGGTCCTATAGAAGGAGAGATACTGATGGTTGTGAGCCACCATGTGGGTGCTGGGACCTAGGTCCTGTAGAAGAGCAGCTAGTGCTCTTAACTGAGGAGCCATCTCTCCAGCCCCCAGGGTTCCCTTTGCACCACTCCTTCCCAACTGCTTCCACACTTTCCTTTGGGTCTCCTTGCCTCTGGTCTCAACCTGAAGTCTTGCTTCTATAAATGCAGCTGGACCCTAGCAGGCTCAGCCCTTCCACCGAAGCACCCCCTATACTGGTGTTGAGGCTTCACTCTTTGGGGACTGGGATGGAACTAAGGGCCCCAGGCATAATGAGCTCTGTAGTTTTGCTGTGCCCTGGCCTCATGATCTTCCTCTTAAGGCCCATTGTTGGAAAAGGTTTCTGTCCAGCCCGGTCCCATAATAAACACACAGAAACTATATCATTTGCAATACTGTTTGGCCAATAGCTTAAGTGTCTTTTTAGCTAGATTATATCTTAATTTAACCTATTTCTATTATTTTATACTTTACCACAAGGCTCGTCATTTACCAGCAAGGTTCCAGCATGTCTATCTTTGGCAGATGGCTACATGGCTTCTCACTGACTCCCATAACATACATACATACATACATATATATACACATATATGTATATACACACACACACACACATCTTCCAGCCTGGCTATATTCTGTTAAGCCATTGACCGAAAGTAGCTAGCTTCTTTATTAACTAATGGCAATAAAACATAATCACAACATACATAACCTCCCACATCAGCCCATCTTTCCCTGCTTTGTATTGCTGTTCCTTTTTGCTGCCTGGGTGGCCGTTGCCCATGTCAGGCAGGTTCTGTACCACAGCTACGCCAGCCCTCACTGTCACCTTCGAAGGCAGCCAACGAGCACATTTCTGAAGCTCGATGGGCCTTTCATCCTGCTACTATGACCCATCTTTACAGTAACAGCATCTGGGGAGAGGGGTCAGATTCCTCTCCCAAACCACGTCACAGGAAGCCCAGAAGGGTTGACCTGAGGTCAGAGGTCAGGTGACAATGAGGAAAGGTATATAGGGTATGTGCAAACCGCAGAGGGATTTCAGAGCAAAGGATCAAAGTGAAGACAGTAGCTCTAAATGCCTGAGGTTGTACCCAGAGGCAGGGGGGGTGGAGGGAAGGAACCTCTGGTAGGGCCACTCACCAGGAACCACTAAGCTTCAGCACGTCAACAGGAGGGGGGATCTACATCCTGACACCAGGAGTTTGAGTGAGTCTTGATGGGGCTTCCTCCAGGAGACCTCACTATCAGTGGTGTAGATATAGGCCAGAGGAGGCTTAGAGACGGTGGGTGGCAGATAGATGGGGAGGTGCCATAGTCACCACTTAGGACAGCCCAGGTATAAGAGAGGAAGTGGGCTAGGGAGGAATCGTGTAGCTGATGGTGAGGATTCTGAAAGGGGAAAGGATGGGTAACTTGTTCTACCCAGGGGGGTGTCCTCTACAAAGGCCAGGTCATTCTTAGAGGTGGGAAGAGAGCTGGCCAGAATACTGGTTTCAGATTGAAAAGAGGGTAAATTAGTTAGTTGTTACAGATAAGAGAGCAGGGATTCTGAGCCTGGCAGCTACAAAGGAGGTTCTGAAATCCCCAGGCAGAGGGCACAAGGTTTGGGAGCCAGGATACCATGTGGAGAACCCAGTGATGTTGATAGCAATGCTTTGTCCTCGGCTTCTGCAGGTGGCACGGCGTTGCTGGTCTGGGAACCCCAAGGCCTATGAGATCATCTGCCAGACAATGCAGGAGAACAATGGTCTAGTGGTGACGCTTCCCCATGAGGTGGCAGATGAACAAGTGCTACAGCAGGCCCTGCGGCCCTGAGAAGAGCTGAGATCCTCTTGATGTCCCCCTTCCCTCTGCCCTCCCCTCTCAGATCACTGCCCCCCCCCCCACTGCATCCCAGCCTAGTGTTCCGAGTGTCCCACACAGTGAGCCGCAGAAGCCTATCAAGGTGGAAGCACTTGTCTTTGACCAGTGGCTTGAGAGCCCTGCGACAGAGGGTGCGTCTCGTTTATGTGAAGGTCCGTAAACCTGAGGTAGAGTGAACTCCAGCTTGGATGGGAAGAAATCTCGAATGCTGACTAAGCTGGCAGCAGTCTCCCCGGACTCTCTGTGACATTCTCAGAGTGCTGTTCAGTCTCCTGTCCAACACTGTCCCTACAGCCCTCTCCTAGCCATCCGCCCATCCCACCCACACTAGGTCCATGATGCTGAGTATGGGAGGACAGGCAGGAAATAAAGAATAAAGTAGAGGCAAGTGTGTGGCTTAAACTGGACAAGGGGAGTGGGTAGCGTGTCTGAGCAAGGTGGCCAGGTACGGGGCCATGTGGAGAGATGACACTTTCCAGGCCAGCTGTGTGAATCTGAAAAACAGAACCAACCACTTCTTGAGGTTACTGGGTGTCTGTTTGGGATCTGGAGTTCTGCAGGAGTTGCATTGGCTTAATTGGCTTAAAGCTGGAATCTTACACCCTTCTCAGAATGACCAACCAGATTTACACCGGGCTTGCCTCTGGAACAGGGGCCCTGGCAAAGAGAATTGGGTAGCTGTGCTTCCTTGGGCCTTCCTCTAGAAGTTACTACTACTTTTTAGTGCCTCCTACCTACCCCAAACCTCAACTTTCAGGGCCCCTCCCACCACCCTGTTGCCCTGTGCCCTCTCTTCAACCTTCACCAAGCCAGATCTCCTGCTGTGGCACCAAGCCAGATCTCCTGCTGTGGGTACCATAGGCTTGTTGTCCCCTAAGCTGAACCAGAGCTAAGAGGAAAACCCAAAGGTGGATGAGAGAAAAGGAAGAGAAAGACTGGCCTGGCTCCAGAAAAGTTGTGCTTCTATGAGACTGTCTGTCAGGTTTCACTCATACTGATATAAGACCAGACAGAAGGAACCCTTTGTCTTCCCCAGAGTGCCATACGGAGGACATCAGGGTCCTCCAGCAACTCCCGTCCAGGATAGACCATGATGCTCACTGTGGGAGCAGAACTGAGAGATTTGGGTTTGGTGGTCCTACTTCACTGTCAAATGTAACCAATGGCTTCCCTGTGCAGTTATTTAGACTTAAGGAGACACCGAGTCTTAGGAAAATGTAATTCAGTCTGATACAAACACAAAAAGATGCTTTATTAAAGATGTTACTGTAATCAAATATGCAAGGCAATTAATATACAAAGAGAAAAGGGTGTGTGGCTGACACTTCTGGAGGTCCCCACCCAAGATCAAAAAGTGATCTTGCTCTGACAGCAATGGCAATGGCAGGGAGCACATGACAGAACAGAATGCTTACACTATGAGCCAGGAAGCAAAGAAGGAAAGTTTGGACCCAAGTCCTACAGCCCCCGAAGGGCATGTCCCGAATAACCCAAAGACCTACCACCAGCTCTGCCTCCTAAAGTTCCACCACTTCCCAACACCCTTTTGAATAAGCTGAGCCATAGCAGAGGTTAAAACTTGCTTTCTTGTAGCTTGGTCTATATTTCTTGCATAAAACAAGAATTTTCCTACATTGAAAAGTAGGTGTGAAGCCAGACATCCTTCATTGAGAGATCAGAGTCTCTGAGCCTAAAGTTTCCAAATATGCCCAGCAAAGCCATGATACCTAGATCTCTGTTGGGATATAATCTTGGTTTTTTTTTTTTTTTATCCTCTATGTGGTATCACAGCAGAGGATCAGACAGGGGATGGCACTGGAGCAGCCCCCTCTACCCACAGACCTAATATGTGTGCACTGTTGTCATGCAGAACCCCAGTCCTTCCCTGTAGAGGAACTTCCCTGCAGTGTGAAGGGTACGGTAGGCAACAGTCAACACAAGCTGCTAGCCCACGTCTTCTGTAGAATGGATACCTCATGTGACATATTCATTATTCGGATGTGGCATGTGTGACAGGAAATTGAATTGTAAAATTTGACGGTTTAATTCATATAAAGTAAATTTAGTTCTAGCTCATAGAAGTATAACTGAAATATAATGAGATTATAATTACAAATATACCTGGTTTAGGCTGGGTCGATTCTATTTTTCTCCTAAAAGCCAGGAACATGTTTGCTTATAAAAATGCAGTCTTTATAAAAGGCTGGGGGAGGCTCAGTGGTAGAACACATCCTTAGTACACATACACACTTAGTATACACCACACACACACACACATCTAAAATAAGTAAATACATATGGTAGCATTCAAAAACAACAAGCCACAATCTTGTGGAGAGCTTCTGAAAAGTGTCCACCAACACAGCAGTGTGGATAGTCAGGGCTCAGTGGTGTGGAAAGGACCCTGTGCTGGTGTGGGACAGTTCTATATTCTATCAATTATATTTTAAATAAATGCTTATTGGCTGGTAGCCAGACAGGAAGTAGAGGTGGGGCAATGAGAATAGGAGTATTCTGGGAAGAAGGAAGCTCTTTCCCCAGTCCTTCTCAGATCACAGAAGAAGCAAGATGTGACCTGCTCTGCTGAAAAAGGTACCGAGCCATGTGGCTAACATAGATAAGAATCATGTGTTAATATGAGTTATAAGAGCTAATATGAAGCCTGAGCTAGTGGGCCAATGAGTTTATAACTTATGGAGACCTCTGTGTGATTTTCTTTGGGATTTGCCAGCTGTGAAAACTGGGCAGGACAGAAACCCCAACAAGCAGCCCCTAGTGCCACACTGTGCTGACTGGCCTCCTCTGTTGCTTGTGAGGCCAGTTTTGCTCAGTGGCCTCTATGTAGTCCCTTGACTTCCTCCTCAGCCTAATTGTACTCCAGGGGAGATCCTTACAAAATGCAACAACAGCATGTCCTATGTCCACCTGAAAACCAGAGTGGCTTCCCTGATCCTTGATGGAGCCAGGATCCGAAAGGCACCACAACCTGGAAGGGATGGCAGCAGAAGACCTGGCTCAGGAGGCCTAGAGACCCAGAGGAGAGTGAGCAGTGCAGGATCAGTAAGATGGCTCCTTGCAAACCCAGGAGGCTGAACGCACCCCATAATAGACATCCTAAAAGTTACTGAGACACTCTTAAAACAGCAGAGAACATAGAATAACGTCCACATGCTAGCTGCTGCTTTCCAGAACATTTTCTTTCATCTATTATTGTAGTAAAACATGCATAACAAAGTTACCACTCCAAACACATTCCAGGGTGCAGCGCAGTGATCCAAAGCACTCCAGGGTGCAATACAGCAGTCGCCACTACCCAGGTCTAGGAGCTTGTCATTGCCCCAAGCTGATACTGTCCCCTCCCTACTGCCTTCCTATGTATTCTGTGCTCCAGAGGCCTCACAAATGCAGTGTCACATAGTGCTTGCCAGCTCACTCAGCCAGTGTCAAGTCCTTGGGTCCAACCCCATGACAGCATATAGCAGGATGCCCTTCCGTGCTAGCCTGAGCAAGACTGCATTGCATAGAGGACCACATTTGCTTAGCTATTCGGCCACTATGAATGTTGGTGTGAGCACAGGTGTGCATGTGTCTACCTGTAGCACAAGTTCTAATTGGTCTTAATAATAAAAACCCAGGGTCAGATATTGGGGGTGAAAGCTGAAAGATCAGAGAAGCAGAGCGGCCAGCCACTAGTTCTTACCTCTATGAAATCCTCAGACCTAATGAGGTATCCTGTCTCTACAAACCCTCAGACCAAACGCTGTCTCTACGAAACCTCAGACTGAATCCTGAGCTCCTGTATCCTCCTGCTTTATATTCCCCTCTCTGCCCAGCCATACCACTTCCTGTCTCCACCACTCTAGTGCTGGGAGTAAAGGTGTGAACCACCACCACTTGGCTCTGTTTCTCTTTTAGACTGATTCAACCTCACTTAGCCCAGGGTGTCCTTGAACTCACAGAGATTGGTCTGCCTCTGTCTCCTAAGTGCTGGGATTGAAGGCCTGTGTCACACTTCCTGGCCTCTATGGCTAACTAGTGTGGCTAGTTCTGCACTCTGATCTTCAGGAAAGCTTTATTTGTTAAAGCACAAACAAAATATCACCACATCCACCCAAGCCCCTGCATTCAGCTCTTTTGAGTCTGCACCTAAAACTCTAAGATCGCTTGATAATTTCATGTTTTTTTAAGAGACTATCAAAACATTTTCCCTATAAAATAATTTCTAAATCTAGAATTGATTTTCTAAACTACTTGTGATCTAAAACAAATCAACTAAGGCCAGTGAGATGGATCAGTGCTTAAAGGCACCTGCTACCCAACCTGATAACCTGAGTTCAACCGCCAGAACCTGCATGATGGAAGGATAAACTGACTGCTGTGAGCTGTCCTCTGACCCCCACCTACAATGGTACACACACACACATACACAAACACACACACACACACACCACAACCAAATAATAAACTCAATGCCAAAGAGAATCTAGGGTATACTAAAAGCCTCGTTCTCCACCCCACCACAGAAGTGGCATCAAAGATCATTCTAGAAAATTTTTTCAGAGTATATAAGCACATGCACAGATAATGCAATGCTCTCTCATACAAACAAATGGAATGTTCCAATTTCAGTGTTGACTTTTAAACATTCTTTTTTTAATTGAAGCATACAAAAGAGTCATTGCTGTCAAGTTTGTTGTTCATAGTTTTGTATATCATATGTGCTGTTCAGTGAGCACCTCTAATGCAGAAACCTTTTGCTCCACAGAGAACCTATCACTATTAGAAGTTAATCCTAATTCCCCATCTCCCCCGTAGTCATCACCAGTGGCCACTAATCTACTGTCTGATGGACTTAGCTCTTCTAAGCATTTCCTATACATGTCATTATTATAACACATCTCCTTTCAAAACTGAAATGTTTTTCTCGATTTGGGCATGATATAACTTGCAATATTTTATTTTATGGTTCAAAAATATTTCACTGTATAAACACATATTCATCTGATGATGAACAATTGGGTTATTTCCACTGGGGAGTTGTAACTAAGGCTACTATGAATATTCATGTAGTTTATGCATGGACATATTTCCATCCCTCTTGGAGTAGATACAGGGGAGCTGCATAGCCTTGCATAGTAAGGGACAGGTTGGTGGGAAATGGGGATAAATCAGTGTGGGTGCAAAGGGCAGGTTGGTAATGTTTTAATAGTATCTTCACCTTCATAAGACTAAAGCCTTCCCTGCAGAAAACAGACTGAGTGGGAGGCAGTTGAGTGAAGGGAGGCTGAAGACTGGTCCCTTAGTTATTTGAGACCTAGAAATGAAATAGGTTTGAATTTGGGTGGTGATGACAGAAATGAAGGGACTCCAGACAAATCCATATGGGAGAAGTAAGGCAGCAGAGTCCAGGGAACAACTAGCAAGTTAGTAGGCTAACTCTGTGTCAAGGCAACAAGAGAATGCCTTTGGTGGCATAGGCAGGGATCCCATCAGGACCTGCTACGGGGCAATCAAGGGCTGTAGTCCGGTAGTACCAAGTAGGTGTGCACTTAAGCGAGGTCATGGAGAAGATGTCAAGCAAAGTGGAGAGGTTCAAAGCCTGCCTGCAAGTTCCGGGCCAGGTGGCTGTAGATAAACCTGACATCTGTTTCCTCACACCTGGCAATCACGGATTGAATTAGCTCATATTTTCAAAGCACGAAGGGCACGAGAAACTCTTACGAGCTGGGATTAGTTTTCATTCCTTTGCGTTACCCAATAGCAAAAGGAAGAGCCAAAGGCTGAAGACCTTCTTTTCTCAAACTGGAACTCACACCAAAGTACACAGAAGTTGGAAGCCCCGCCCCCTGTCCCACCCCCCGGGGCCCTCGTAACTACAGTCCCGACAGCCCTCGCGCGCCACGCCCACGGCTCTTGCGCACGCGCAGCTCGAGATGCGACTCGGCCTTACTCTACGCGGAGCTTTGACAGAGACTCCCTGAGGGGTGGCGGGGCGGACCCTTGGCGTCGCGCGCATGCCTGGCAGGGCCGGGCGGCTCTTCTCGGGAGGTTGTGGCTCGGAGGCCTCAGCTGGGCCTAAGATGGACCTCCCGGCCATGCTCGCCGCCCCGGTCGCGCGGGGAGACCAACATGGCGGTGGGCCAAGCCGACTTCGCCGCGGCGCGGGGCCGTCCTTCGGTGCGGGCCCCGGGCGCCGCCGCCTGCTGCTACTGAGGGGCCCGGAAGATGGCGGGCCCGGGCCGCGTCAGGAGGAGGCCCCGGGGTCGGGGCCGAGCCCGCAGCCCTCCGAGGACGGCGGCGACTCCTTCGTGGTACTGCTGGAAGTGCCGCGCGCGACTGACGCCCACGGACAGGGGGAAGCCGAGGCGGGTCCCGGCGCGAGTCCCCCGGAGCAGGTCCCGGCCGCCGCCCCCGGCGCGGCTCTGGCGGGCACCGTCACCATCCACAACCAGGACCTCCTGGTGCGCTTCGACCGCGGCGTCTTCACGCTGGCCGCCGCGCCCGCGCCGGTCGCCCCGAGCCTGCACCCCGCGACCACCCCGGGCCCAGAACCCTCGAGCGCTTCCGTGGTCCGCCGCGGAGCGGTAGCCGCCGGCGCTGGCTCTCCAGCCTACCGCTGCCCGGAGCCGCAGTGCGCGCTGATTTTCGCCAAGAAGCACCAGTTGAAGGTGCACCTGCTGACGCACGGCAGCCTCCAGGGCCGCCGGCCCTTCAAGTGCCCGCTGGATGGCTGCGGCTGGGCCTTCACCACCTCCTACAAGCTGAAGCGACACCTGCAGTCGCACGACAAGCTGCGGCCCTTTGGCTGCCCGGTGGGGGGCTGCGGCAAGAAGTTCACCACGGTGTACAACCTCAAGGCGCACATGAAGGGCCACGAACAGGAGAGCCTGTTCAAGTGCGAGGTGTGCGCCGAGCGCTTCCCCACACACGCCAAGCTCAGCTCCCACCAGCGCAGCCACTTCGAGCCCGAACGCCCCTACAAGTGTGATTTCCCCGGTGAGCGCGAGCCGCGGACCTGCGGGGGCGGGCGGAACCAGCCGGTGTCGGGACCAGGGACCAAGCTCTGTGTCGCTGTCTGGGCAGGGTTTACCTGGGGATGCCCAAATCTAAGTGGGGAGCGTGCAAAGAAACACTCCCGTGTTTGTGTTCACGTTCCTTCCAGGTAGTTAGATGTGAAGCCTTGGGTTCCTACAGCGAAGTGGCAAGCATAGTCACAGCTGTCCCTGGCAGAGGCCACAAATCCTTTGTTAAGATGCATCCTCTATGACTGCTTCTCAGAGTTGATTGAGTTGGAACTTTTTCTCAATCTACTCAAGTTTATTAGAATATGCTAGTAGATCCAAGACTCATAAGGCCAAGTATGTCTCCTTAAATTACTGAGAGGATGGCAGTACAGGTTAGTGTTTCTCTGGACCCTCTCCAGCGTCTTTGAAAGAAAGGCCCACGAATTAGCAGGCACAGAGCCCCCAGGGATACCTTGTCCGTCCCAGTATTATACAGAGTGATGCTCCTTCACCAGGGTGAACCTCTGCAGCCACCATCAGGTGTGTGGCACAAATGTTTTTTGTGTCTTCTATGCTTTATTTTTGTCAGACATCTTGGTTTCTGGGACATGTATACACACTGTTCTAGTAATAATGCATTATAGAGTATGCTCATATGTAGGGTTTGCAACAAAGTCTGATATTGTATTCTTACGTACCCACAGACTATCTGATACAGTATTATTGAAAATCTGTGTGCTGTACTGTGTGAAGGACAGGGATTCACATAAAAGCATGAGGTGCCACTGAGGGTTTTGTGTTGGCTGATCAGTTGGGTTTCCCTAGAAGCTGGGAGCGGGGCTGGGAAGCACCATTAAGTGTCCAGTCAAGGAAGGATTCTTTTAACAACATGAGCCAGGAAGTGGTGGTGGGAGTGGTGGGGAGGCTTCAGGTAAAAGATCACAGATGCAGGATAAAAGAGCATGGCGATTGATTGGGGGTGATGAGGGCTGTTGCTAAGGCAGAGAATGCTAATGTTCAGATTAGCCTAATCAGTTGCATCCTATGTAGCAAAGGGAACAGATTGAAGCTAAGTATGGAAGAGGACTTTTGAATGGGGCAGAGATTCACTGGGCTGCTACTTTTATTCAGGGTTGTGCAGTGCTTCACAGCCATAGTGATAGCATTTTAGGGTTCTGAGGAAAAGCTTCAACAAAGATAGCTCCTAAACATCTTTCAGCTTTTTATTTTCCACCCTGTTTAAACACCGAATATTTCTGTCAAAGAAGTATTGATGTAGGAATTGCTGAGGTGTAGGTTGCTTGGGTTAATAGGGTGGGGTTGGGTAGGTCTATGCGGATGGAGGTGAATATGACAAGAACCTGAGGAAATGGATGAAAGAAAAAGAGAAAACAGATGATAAGATGTGGGGCTGCCCATTGCAGAGGCTGGAGGAAATTGAAAAGTGTGGAGGATGCAGTATCCCCCAGTGGGATAGAAAATCTTAGCTAGTGGGATGGTTGCAGCCCTGCAGAGCTGTCCAAGACCAGCTCTTGATCATTAGTGCTTTTTGTCCTGCTGATTTCTTGGGTTTCACTCAGACAGCATTGCCAATTGAGTTTGTGGAAGACACATAGTTTATGCAGATTGGCTACAGAACTGCCTGGCCAAGGCTGTGTTTGGAGGACACTTAATCACTTGTGCCATCTCCACATAACTCTGCAGCAAGTGGCCTGTTTGTGCTACCCCTACTGTAGCTTCTAGAAAGCTAAATATTGGTGGGCAGGGCTTTGCAGAGATGGTTTCCGAGTCATGTCTTTGTCTGCTCATTGTGAATGTGCCCCAGGCTGTGGACAGTGTAAGCTGCCCTGTGTGCTTTTGTCATCCTATGAGCTGAGTTGTGTTTTCTTTATTCAGGCTGTGAGAAGACATTCATCACAGTGAGTGCCCTGTTTTCCCATAACCGAGCCCACTTCAGGGAACAAGAGCTCTTTTCCTGCTCCTTTCCTGGATGCAATAAACAGTATGACAAAGCCTGTCGACTGAAAATTCACCTGCGAAGTCATACAGGTATGAGCTAGAGGGTGCACCAGGGACCCGTGCTTTGCGCTGGCTATTGGGCTCATAGTTACACTGTGTCACTTTTTTCTTTTATAAGGTGAAAGGCCATTTATTTGTGACTCAGACAGTTGTGGCTGGACCTTCACTAGTATGTCCAAACTTCTAAGGCACAAAAGGTAAACCTTACATTTTGTTATTTAGGTTCTGAAAGCACATGAAGTATGTGTCATAGAACACTTTGAGTGAATCTCTTACAGATTTCAGACTATTTTAAATGGAGCTCAGTGTCAATGTTGTAGAAAATCAGAAAACTGTAAGGAAAGCACTAAGAATCTTACTTGATAGCAGTTGTTTCCTGTTAGGTTTAGATTGGTTTACTTAGCATACTGTCATACAATTACATTTTTTTTCCTCTTAGATGTTTTAGATATACTTTTTTTCATGTTCTTAGAAACTTTCGGTAGTGATATTGACATCTGGGGTCTGTGTACCCGTGATGTTCAATATGTTGTTTCATTCCATCTTGGTCACAGCTCCAAGATTAGTATTATTCAGACTTAGGGAATGGGTGGCCCATGTTCCTTTGCATAACTGGAATCTGAGGTGCTCAGAGCAAAAACATTACTTAGAAAAAGACGGACTTTCTAAGTTGACTTAAGAGGATTCTTTCCTACTGTTGCCAGGCACACTCTTTCTCCCCCCCCCCCCCCCCCCATCTCTGTGTCTGTCAGTCTCTCTGTCTTCTGGCCATCTGTGGCTTGGAAAGCACATAGACCATAGATACTTCTAAACAATTTAGATTGCTGCATTCACTCCTTTGGGACTCAACTAGTCCTAGATTGTTGTAGCATTAATTGTTCTGTGTCTGGCTATGGGCCACCTTAATTATCAAAGTTGAGTTTCTGATTATGGGGCAGCCAAACAAACTCTGTGTGCACATTCTGAAATGCACTGATAGTTCTGAATGGAGAGAGCATGCTGTTTCTGAGTCTAAAATCTCATTCCTGTGAATTTGTGAGTAGTAATTGTTCCTTCATTTTTGTTTCAGGAAACATGACGATGACCGGAGGTTCACCTGCCCTGTGGAAGGCTGTGGCAAGTCATTCACTAGAGCAGAACATCTGAAGGGCCACAGTATCACCCACCTGGGAACAAAGCCATTCGAGTGCCCTGTGGAAGGTAGCATTTAAAATGTCGATTTAGCTGTACACAAAGTGCCACACCAACACTCATGTTGAGCTGTAAATTTGAGTTGCAGAAGCACTAAGATAATTGCCAGTCACAGCATTGATGGAGCCCACTCTGACAGAAATCAGCAGGGTATGCCTAGGAGGGATCACCGAGGCTAAAGAAATGTTAGACTGAGAGAAATTATTGAGACAGAAAACACAGGAGAGATTCAGGGGACTGCCAGCTTACTCTGGCCAGTTTCAAGTTTATTTCAGAGCCTGCTTATATACAAAAGCAGAACAAAACACAGCACAGTCAGTCAGTATCTAACCATAAAACCATTCCTGTCCTCGAGTGAGCAGCCTCCTATCTGACTTGTACTTGCTGCTCAGAAGCAGCCTTATATGATGTTCCTGAGGTTTAGCATCAGCAGTGTTCTTTCTACTAGATAGAGTGTTCTTTTCTCATAGGCAAAATGCTCTTTGCCATAGGCTAAATCAAAAGTCTCTCACAGCCCTCAAGGTTATTGGAAAAAGCAGAACAGGCAAGCTTGAACTCAAATGACTTCTTTAAGTCAGAATTGACTCCAGATGGAAACTGAGTCACACGTGGGCTCCCACACAGCACTGTATTTATTTGGTTGGTTGAAAGTGCATGCACACCGTCTTAGGAGTGTGTTGGAAGAGGTACAGGTTTGCCTTCTGCCCTGACACTCAGTCTGAGGCTCTAGTTCCACTACCTGTTTAACTTGGTGATTATGAGGAATGGGTGAAGTGAGGAGAAGAATGCTTCTTTATATAAAGTCTGGCACATAGCTTGGGCTCACTAAATGACAAGCAACTAGTCTTATTGCACCTGGATGAAATAAAGTCTGTCTGATTTCTTTTTTTTTCAAGCTAGGGTTTCTTTGTGTAACAGTTCTAGCTGTCCTGGAACTAGCTCTTGCAGAACAGGTTGGCCTCAAACTCACAGACATCTACCTGCCTCTGCCTCCTGAATGCTGGGATTAAAGGCATGCGCCACCACCGCCTGGCCTGATTTTTTTTTTTTTATAAGAGTATTGCTGAGGCTTTGTCTTAGTTAGGGTTTCTATTGCTGTGATAAAAAACCATCACCAAAAGTAACTTGGAGTATGTTTCAGCTTATACTTCTATGTTACAGTTCATCATCAAAGAAAATCAGGGCAGGAACTCAAAGAAGGGACCTGGCGGCCGAAGCTAAAGTAGATGCCATGGGGTAGTTCTGGTTATTGGCTTGCTTCCATGGCTTGCTCAGCCGGTTTTCTTATAGCACCAAGGACCACAGGCCAAGGAATATTACCACCCACAGTGAGTTTGACCCTGCCATGTCAATCATAAATCAAAAAAACCTCATAGATATAGCCACAGACCAATCATGCGGAGACATTCTTCTCAATTAAAGTTCCGTTTTCAGAAAGACTCTAACTTGTATAAAACTAGCTAGCACAGGCTTTTTTTCTTTAAAATGCTAAAGTATAATTTATTTGCCAAAAATTTGTATGACCCGTTCATACAAATCAGATGGGCCCTAAATTGATGGCCTCAGTTAAATCTGTGGATTTTAGTTATCTTAGCTGGAGAAGGCTATTAATAAAGACCACTTAAAGCCAGCACCAGTTCTTACAGCATACTGAACATAATACAAATGGCATGATCAAGTTCTCCTTATCAGCATACTAACTGTAAGTGTGGACAGATAAATAGGAACATATAAGCTGCTTTGAGATGTCTATACTTCATCCATACTGCTCTTGAGGGAGTGTGAATGTCCTGGTCAGCTTAAGGAGGAAGAGCTAACCAGACATTAAAGGATGGCTGTTGGAAACAGAATTCACAGCCGTTCGCTTGGAGACAAAGCCTAGTCTGGTCTGTGGAGAGGCACTACAGTCACCCTGGGCTGGGGGCTAGCAGCTCAAAAGAAGAGAATCCCATCAACAGCAAAGACAGAAGTCAGAGCATGCTGTAATGATTGGGACCTGGATGAGGGAGGGACAGTAGTTGAGATCAGTGTCTCAACTGAAATTGGGAGGGGAGAGGGTTTGGTCATATGGTACATAAAATGATAAACTATACCATCAGCTTGACTTAAGGTACTCAGCAGACTCTGTGTCTACTGCTGGCTTAGAATAGGCTGGACTACAAGTGAGGCAGGTGGCATACAGGTCCTTGCATAAACCTTGCAAATGAATGGAATTCTCAAGCAATTGAAAGTGTAAATTCGCCAGGTGGTGGTGCATGCCTTAAATCTCAGCACTCGGAAGGCAGAGGCAGGTGGATCTCTGAGTTCGAGACCAGCCTGGTTTATAAGAGCTAGTTCCAGGACAAGCTCCAAAGCTGCAGAAAAACCCTGTCTTAAAAAAAGAAAGAAAGAAAGAAGGAAGGAAGGAAGGAAGGAAGGAAGGAAGGAAGGAAGAAAGAAAGAAAGAAAGAAAGAAAGAAAGAAAGAAAGAAAGAAAGAAAGAAAAGTAAGTGTGAATTCTGGATTCTAGTCCTGAGTCTGCCATTTGTCTGGCTCAGAGAGGTCCTGGGATTAGCAGCTTAAGCTCTGTGCCTCTTTTCCTATCCATAAATTAAATAAAACCTTATAAGGTTCTTGCAGAGATTCAACTAATTAAAACTTTTAAAGCTTGTAAAAGCATTGATACTGGTCAGTTCTGATGATTGTAGTGATTGCTATTAGGTGGAGTTTTGTTTCCTATATTTTAAGCCTGGGAGGAGAGCCACATACAGTGGTAGAACAGTGGAAAGGCTGTCCTGCTGGGAGCTCCAGGCAGGGTGCTAAGCCAGAAGGATGTCTGTAGAGGGCCAGCTCAGAATGCTGAGGCCCACTAGTGTCATTTGGTGTTGGTGGGCAAGTTTTAGTAGGGTAACTCAGGCAGGGTTGCTGATCAATGGGCAGGGGACTGCTTATTTTTACAGCTTTTCTGGAGGTGATTGGTGGGAGAAGAAAGGGCAGAAGTTCACTATTAAAGAGAGAGCATTTGTTTTTGAAGTTCTCAAGGAGCTTTGAGGCATTAAGATAACCAGCCTCAGCAGAGAGAAGAGTAGCAGAGTTGTGCAGACTCCAGAACCCCTTCTTACTGGACTAAGTGAAGCTAGGGCCTGTGTTGAGAGTGGCATCGGGCCCATCCTCAAGGTGGTGGGCAGTGCCAGTGCCCAGAACCTCCCAGTGGGCTCTTTAAGGAAAAATCGAGCCATAAGAGGAAGGACCCTGGCTATCTCTGTGCAGTTTGGGACTTAACTTCATTCTCACATGAAACTTCAAACATGTTTCTAAACAAGCTCTAAGTCTGTTCCTTATCTTGACCCCATGCATCTCATTTTACAGACAAGGAAAAGCTGCTCTGCAAAGGGCCAGAAATTTGTCCATAGGGCTGGAGAGATGGCTCAGAGGTTAAGGGCATTGCCTGCTCTTCCAAAGGTCCTGAGTTCAATTCCCAGCAACCACATGGTGGCTCACAACCGTCTGTAATGAGGTCTGGTGCCCTCTTCTGGCCTGCAGGCATACACACAGACAGAATATTGTATACATGATAAATAAATAAAATATTTAAAAAAAAAAAAAAAGAAATTTGTCCATAGCCATGGAGCAAATGAGGGTTGCGTGCAGACAGCCTTAGCTGGGCAGCTCCCTGAACTTTTACACCTTTCTAGTCCAGGCCTCATCCCATCACTCACCAGGGGCAGAGTCACCCACTTTGCCCAGGCACCTGTGTCTCAGTCTTTTCAGAAGCTGTTTCTACAGCAGTCATTATTTCAGCACTGATCTTGTTCTTGTTCTTATTCTAACTTAATACCTACATGCTCAGCCAACTCACAAGCCTCAACTCTGCCTCCCCTTTCTGGGTCTATGAAGGGCAGAGCACCAACATGACAGGCAGAAAGAGATGAAGGTAAGGTAATCAATCGTAAATGTGTATGCCTTCCAGCATTTGAATCCAGATCTGCTGTGTAAGTGAGTTGAGCCCCACTTGTACCTGTGACCTAGAGACATTTGATCAGTTTCTGAGCTGCACAGAGATGAAATAGGTTGGGTTGCCTTTTGGTCACGTGTTGAGATAGTTCCAATCCCTAGAACTGTAGCATTACTTTTTTTTTTTTTTTTTGTAATTGCTTAATAGAGGTCATTATACATTTTTGCAACTAAACTTTGGAGGAGTTGTTTTGACTTAACTCTGAGCAGTGGATGGAAGTGGAGTGAGTTTGATCTGGTCACATGTCTTATACTGACTAGTTCATGGTCTGCTTATTCCTTTATAATTTTTCCTTTATCCCGTGGCTCCTCCTAGGGTATTTGGTATATGTCATTTGTCACAGGCCAGTGCTTGGGAACATAGTGTCATGCTTTATATTAGTTGGGGTTCTCTAGAACAGAATTGCTGAAGTGGCTCCCTCTCTCTCTTTCTCTTTTTCTCTCTCTATACATAGATAGACAGATAGATTGATTGATTGATTGATTGATTTTAAAAGGGGGTTTATTAGAGTGGCTTACAGGCTATAGTTCAGCTAGTTCCAACAGTGACTGTCTCCTGAAGTAAAGTTCAAGAATCGTTCAGTCCACAAGGCTGGATGTCTCAGCTAGTCATCAGTATACATTAGAATCCCAAAGAAGTCTCTAATGCCAGTGAAGGAATGCCTTGGCGTCAGAATAGACAAACTTGCCAGGGATGGTGAGGGTAAGCAGGCAAAAGACAAAAACTTTCATATTCTATGTCCTTTTATATAGGCTGCCACCAGAAAATGTGGCCCAGATTTATGGTGGGTCTTCTGACCTCAGATCAAGAAAAATCCCTCACAAGTGTTTAGTTAGTTCCACATGTAGTGAAGCTGACAACCAAGGTTAGCTATCACAAATTCACTCCTTGTCAACTTGGTACACAATCATATCTCCTTAAGTCATTAA
Source organism: Alexandromys fortis (assembly GCF_014885135.2). Classification (NCBI taxonomy): domain Eukaryota; kingdom Metazoa; phylum Chordata; class Mammalia; order Rodentia; family Cricetidae; genus Alexandromys; species Alexandromys fortis. Next base: position 207,775 of record NW_026067996.1, read on the forward strand.
GAGGTTTCATTTCCAAATAAAATCAAGAACCAGGCAATAATTACTCCTAAAACTGCTAACACATTATATATCTTAGCTGGTAATGTCCCTTAAGGGACATTCTTTAGTATCTTGTAACTTACATATGATAACCACTAACACCTCAATTGTGTTATATAACATGATAAAGAAATCTAGGAAAGAAAACGAAATATCTTTACAATACATTCTTAACAAAATGTGACAGAAACACATGTCAATTATCATCCTCAGTTTTGCAACTGATCACGTGGCAGTAGTTACTGCTACCTTCTTCTGCTACCCATTCTGTATTTCCGTCACCCCAACAAGTACCTCATCAGGTCTTGTTTTTGTTGTTGTTTTAATGTTTTATTTTTTTATCCTTAAGTGACCCAAACCTTTATTCTTGAAAGATCTGAGCCCTTTGTCATCCTGCATGGATTGAGTTGTAATTCCCCATTGGCTTATACCAATTTCTGTCTTAGTTAAGGGTTTACTATTGCTGTGATGAAACACCATAACCAAAAGCAGCTTGAGGGTAAAAGGGTTTATTTGGTTTACATATACTGAGTCACAGCCTATTAGAGGAAGCCAAGGAAAGAACTCAAGTTGTGCAGAAACCTGGAGGTCGGAGCTGATGAAGAGGCCACAGAGGAGTGCTGCTTATTGGCTTGCTACTCATGGCTTGTTCATCCTGCTTTCATATAGCGTCTAGGACTACCAACCCAGAGTAATACCACCCACAATGGTCTGGGCCCTCCCATATCAATCACTAATTTAAAAAAAAATGCTTGACAGGCTTACCTATAGCCTGATTTTATGGAGGTATTTTATCATGTGGTTCCCTCTTCTCAGATTATTCTTGCTTGTATCAGGTTGACATAAAACTAGTTGACACATGATTCTTAATTGCAATTGTGGGTGTGGGAGGTACATGTGGAACAGTGGGTCACAGTGCATATGTGGAGGTCAGAAGATAACTTTGTAGAGTTGGTTTCTTCCTTTCATCTTCATGTGAGTTCTGGAAATCAAACTCAAGTCATCAGACTTGGCTGCAAACACCTCCCCTTTGAGCTGTCTTACCAGTCCATATCATTTTAATGTAGTTAGGAAGTATCCTTGATCATCCTCAGATGTAACTCTTGTTTTCCTCTCTGTTCCAGGGTGCTGTGCCAGGTTCTCAGCTCGAAGCAGTCTGTACATTCATTCTAAGAAACACCTGCAGGATGTGGGTGCTCCGAAAAGCCGCTGCCCAGTGTCCACCTGCAACCGACTCTTCACCTCTAAGCACAGCATGAAGGCACACATGGTGCGGCAGCACAGCCGGCGCCAAGGTTTGTGACTGTGGCCCCTGAGAGTTGCAAAAATGTACACGCCTGAGCATGAGAGAAAAGGGATGATGCCTCTCCCTCTCACCACTCAGTCATGTATAAACCATGAATTTGGAGCTGTGGATTACCACACAGCCATGGAACTTTTGCACTCTCTCCTCTCCTGCTACTTGCATCTTACCACAGCCCCTTTGTATTTGGTTTGCCCTTGCCTGTGAAGTCCTTCCTATCAGCCTGTCTGCAACTGGACGCTTTTCCCTGTAACTGCATCCTCTCAGTCTGTCTCACCATGTCCACTGTTCCTGAGCACTGAGACCTGTCTCTTCCTCCTGGTCTTAGGAGATAGCGGATCCTACACAGAGAACTGTGTTCTAAAGGTGGGCAGGAAACCCTCCAAGCCCAGAGCAAAGTTGTGTCTTAGGAATGGGCTGAGGTATGAGAGACCTCATGATAGTGGTCAAGGGCATGTGGCGGGGAGGATGCTGAGCATGCAGGACCTGACCTTCAGCATCTGTGGTACAGCACTTAGAAACTTGCCCCTCTAGGTCTTATCTACAATTGTATGCAGGACATCAAGAATGTAGGTGAGGCAACAATGTCTGTATCTCTCTAATGCATTCACAGAGACAGTTCTCTTTGGGATGAGGTAGGTTCTGCTGTTGGTATGGTAATTGGTGGAGGTCATACATGTTTCTAACCAGTTCCCCCTCACTGTGATCTGAAAAGCAGACAATACCATTTAGCCTATTCCCAGTTGGTGTCACCTTTCCTCCCAGAGGGTCTCAACCTTCTCTCCAGCTCTGAACTGGTGCTGTATGACCCCACAGGCCTCAGCATGACATTACTTCTTAAACTGTATCTCCCTTTCCCTAAGCTAGCTAATTCAGGTTACTCTCACAAGTTTTCCCTAAACTCTGGATGGGTGAGAAGCCCTGTTAGCAGACCCATTTTTATTGTATACATCAACTGACTCATCTAGCATTCCTCTTGCCCATTGTCAGTAGAAGACCAGGAACTCAGAGCAGTGTGATGACCACCAGCTTGTGTTTCAGTTCACTTCACAACTGTCCTGCTGCTGCAGAAATACTTGCCAAGGTCACAGCAAGAGGGAGTGCTTAAGCCAGCTCTTTACTGGGATCTATTTGCTACCCAAAGGCACAGTCCTAACCATTAGCACTAGAGTGATTTTTCTCTAGTATGTCCATTTATGGTTGACATTTATGGAATTAATAAAATGTTAGGTTAATTTTTGAATAAGTGGGCATCTTCCATCAAAATCACTCTCTACAAAGAAGATAATCATCAAGATATATGTTTGTTGACTTGTTTTTAATTTTGAGAAAGAAATGGGTCATCTATTTCACTTTCTAGAAGAAATCACTCCCATTTCCTCTCAGAATGTTGTATTAGTATGAAGATACTGGTAAAGAAACTTTCTGATACAAAAACTAAAGAGAGATTCTGACTTTGGTTTCTGTTCTTATGTCTAGACTAGACGTCTTTTGTAGGCTTGAGTTAAAAATGCATGGTGGTACTCGCCTTTAATCCCAGCACTCAGGAGGCAGAAGCAGGCAAATCTCAAAAAACAACAACAACAAAAGTGCATTATGCACTCTGAGCGCGGCCTTCATGCTTAGAAAGTATGCGTTTGTGGTTAACTTATAGTTGATGTGGAAGAAACAGCTGAGATCCCCTTCCTCTGCTTCAGGCACTGGGGCAGTTCAGAGGCTGCAATGAGGCGGACTAGAGGTCCCCTTTTCTGAGTTCCATGCATCTGCCTAAACCTGGGTTTTCAACCCAGCCCAGACAGCCGGTTTTACTCCTTGATTAACCCCAGAGGACTCAGACCATCTTGTGGATGACAGTAGATGTGAAGCAGGGCACGGAGTTTTACAGAGATGACTGAAGCTAATTTCAGAAATAACTCCAGAGCCAGACTTGGATCAGAGCTGACTTATAGAGGCTTCATGCTGTGGGGTGGATTGAAACCTTGGTTAGCTATTGCAGCATAGAAGGAAGGGCAGGCTTTGGAACATAAACACAGATTGAGGACATGAAGTATGAGATGAAGTACCTGTTGTCAAGCCAGCCCTTCCTTTGGTGTCTGCTATTCACTGTATGCCAGCATTAGGTCTTGCTTTACCCAGGTGGCAAGGTCTAGCAAAAGGATAGTCAGTGTTGCTTCAAGGGATGCCTGCTAGTATCTCAAGCAGGAAGAAGATTTCTCAGTCTGGCAAATAGTAACTGGAATATCCATTGCTTTCACAGATCTTGTACCTCAGCTGGAAGCTCCAAGTTCTCTCACACCCAGCAGTGAACTGAGTAGCCCAAGCCAAAGCGAGCTCACCAACATAGATCTAGCAGCACTTTTCTCTGACACACCTGCTAACAGTGGCAGTTCGACAGCTGGGTCAGATGAAGCCCTGAACTCTGGGATCCTCACCATTGATGTCTCTTCTGTGAGCTCCTCTCTGGGAGGGAATCTCCCTTCTAATAATAACTCCTTAGGGTCCATGGACCCCCTGGTTCTGGTGACCCACAGTGATATGCCTCCAAGTTTAGACAGTCCTCTTGTTCTTGGGACATCAGCCACAGTTCTCCAGCCAGGCAGTTTCAGTACAGATGATTCTCAGGCCATGAGCACAGGAGCAGTAGGCTGTCTGGTGGCTCTGCCTGTGAGGAACTTGGATCAAGACCCACCAGCTTTGACTCCCAGCAATAACTTGACAGTCCCTGACACTGCACCAACCTCTTCAGGCACTGCCCAAGAAACTACCAGAGTCCCAGATCTGCTGGTTCCAATAAAGGTGGAACAAGACTTGCCTCCTGTCCCAGATGTGGTCCAGGGGCCAGAAGAAAGCCATGAGCCATCCCAGTCTATGCTGTCCAGCTCTGCAGAGAGGCCAGGGGCTCAAAAGGACTCAGAGCTCAGTGCTGGCACCCACAGCCTCTACTTGGTATGAAGCACTATATTCCATCACCACCACTAGCTCACTCCCCTAATGCACCTTGGATCATGTTTGGGATGAATCCTGTCTATGCAGACGGTTCTTTCTGGTGTGCAGAAGGACAGATGGAGCCTGGGCAGTAGTCTGGAAGCCTGACTTTGACCTTGATTCTGAAATTGACATTCTTACAGCTTTGTGCATATCACTTAACCTATCTGAGCCTTAAATCCTCAATTATTTCTAAAATAAGGGGTTTGGGCTACATTGTTTCTATGGTTCTTTTGAGTTCTGTGATTTTATAGTTTTCTTGAGAAAACTTGAGGCATTTCCTACTATTGAAATGTTCACATTCATGCTTTTCACACAGTGACGAGTCCTAGAAGAGCAATGTTGGCATCAGTCATCTTAACAGTTCAGTGAGAACTTAAAAGCTACATCAGGATATTTTTATTACAATTAAACAGTAGTTCCTGAACCTTCATTCTTGAAGGATTATAACAATACTCCGATTTTGATGCTGAACAGTTATTGTATTCTATATTTATATCAATTATACCTTTAATATAATCTAATTTAAAATAACTTAAAGATTCCTAGAAAGAGCCTGACTTTCCTCAGTCTATGATGGAAATGATCATACAGGTTTCTTTGTAATGCTGGTTGAATTTTGTTTTGACATTTGTCATGTTAAGATTCATGCATCTTACTACAAGCATGAGGGTACCTAGTAACCAACCTACTGGAGCCGAATTGGATTTCTCTCAGTGTGAGAGGAGCACAGCCTGTCTCTCTGCTGGTGTCTGGCTTGCTGGTGGCAGAGCTACACTTGCCAACATCTGCTTAGGCTACCATAGCTAAGAACAGCAGGTGACTTGACAGGGACTGGAGATAACCACAGGTCACAGTGCATGGGAAGCCTGTCCCTGGCACTCCGTGTCTTCCTGTATCTCAGAGCCAGCGATGGGTGGAGGTGGAGGAACCAGCAGAGCTTGGGCTTGCCCTTGTTTGTTCTCTTGCTAGCTGTGTGGCAGTAGGCTTCCTTGCTTCTCTGAGTGGGAATGATGTTATGAATGGGTTTCTATATACCATGAGCTGTGGAGGGCTGGTTTCCTTTGTTCCTTGTAGGTTTAAGAATGAAACTTTTTCTTATTAAGTGTTTACAACTTTTAAATATCTTATTTGAATACTGTTTCTCTGCCACTTCAATAAGTTTGCTGAATTCAGTGACACTTTCTATATTGGCATATGCCAGTGTGGCACTTGCTGCCAACACTGCCCAGGGCTGCCGTGACATAACCCTGGCGTCAGAAGACTCTTGTTTTAGGGAGCAGAGCAGTGTACAGCGCTTAGCAGCCTCTCTCTAAAATATTTTAGTGCATTTAGACTTTGGAGGAATGACCTTCACTTTTCCAGGTGATGAAGCTGTGTGCATTTTCCTGTGCTAACAAACAAACGTGTGGTTTCCCGCGTGCCTTTGCTGGTGACTGATTCCTGGAGCTCTGATACATTCCCAAGGCAGACTTAGGACGGTTCTCTAGTCCCCTTGCTACCCTCCCTCTGCTGTTTAGATCAAGCAACTGACACACTTTTCTTTGGTCCCAGGAAAGTGGGGGCTCAGCAAGAACTGATTACCGAGCCATTCAACTAGTCAAGAAAAAAAAGCAGAAAGGAACTGGGAGCGATGAAGGTGAGGCTGAGTGTGCTGCAGTGCTGGTGGGCAAGGGACTAAGGTTTCTTGTGTCACAGTCACAGGCAGAGGAAGCACACAGAACAGTTGTTTCTGTGTTCTTTGTCTTCTATGTTCAAATGCCCTTTTATCAATTTCTTAGCTTTATATAAACTTAGAAACAGGTAATAACCAAATCCCCAGCGTGTCTGAACATGCTTGACAGGTCTAAAGAGGCTCTGGGAAAGTGAAGGGTTCAAACATTGTCAGTTCTGGAAGGCTACTGAATAAATGAGTCACGCTAGCCAGGTGTCAGGAAAGCAGGAAAGTAGCTAGATGCTAAGTGGGGCCTGGTCCTGTGGTAGAAACCATGGGATAGAACAACCATTGTCTCTCTTAGGGTAGCTGTGTGACGGCAGCCTGTGCACAGAAGTCTCTGGTTGAATCAGCCTGAACCTTTAAGAGCAGCAGCTCACCTGAATGAGAAACGAAACAAAACAGTATCACATGAGTATCACATAAGTCTGTGGTCTTGAGTGCTGCCCCTTCTGCACATGGGTTGAAGGTACAGTGCTGAACAGAGACTGGTGAATCCTGTTTAATGTCAGCAGAGCTCTTTGGTGTTCTCAGGCATCATTATCTTTACATTTGCTTAAACTTACTTGGATGCAATTTTATGTCTTTCTGTTCTTATGCCATAGCTCTGATTTAAAATAATAGTTTTCTTCAGACAGCTGTTTCCCAGTGTTCCTGTCAGTGTCACTTGTGACTTAGAAAGAACAGTTCTGTGGCGCAAGAATCCAAAACTTATAGTGTAAAACTTGCAGGGAAAATAAAAGGGGACATGGAGGTCTGTAGAAAAAAAAAATTATCACATGCAAGCCAAATTCATTAAGAAAGTCAGATGACTTTATTGAACCCAGTCATAATTGTGGAATTGGAGGAAAGGGAGTGCTTTAGACTTGAGGTGCAAAATTTATTGCTCTCACTACGCTGGGGCAGTATCTTCAGAGATTAATTACTTGGTTATCAACTGCAGTATGACATTTTAAAAATCAAAGATACTTTTAAAGTCCTTAATATTGGTATTTGGCAAACGTTGCGGGTTTCAGTTGTCTAAAATGCCATACCCACTGCTGACACCTGTTACCATTAGAATCCACAGAGGAGTCCAAGGCTATACTTGGCAGCTACTCTTCTGGTTTAGAGCCATAACATCTTTCTCTCTCTCCTACTCTCCCGTGTTTGGGGGAGTGCTGTGTGGATTGGTCTGTCCTTCCTGCTCAGGTGGCTTTTGCAGCTTGCCTCACTGGTGTAATTGAGCACTTCCTCTCGTTATGTGTTTCCCTAAATTAGCTATTACATCTTGGGGCTTGATCTGATTGATTCCTTTAGGGAGAGGAGAGTTAGTAAAACTGAAGTGGTGCTGGGCTCTTTGTGGAGTCACCTGAACTGTTTCATAGCACCTAGCACCAATAGACCCCTGGGGTCTGCAGAGAAGGTGATAATAGTTCTGCCTTTCTCTTATTAGCTAGGGCATTTGTCTAAAGAGTGGCTTCTTGTTCTTCACCTTGAGGTATAGTTGATAGGAGAAAGTTGAGGTGCTTAAGTCTGTGTCAGGTCTTTGTGAGTAGTTTCTGGCCATGTTCTGTGACAATCACAGCATTTCATATATTTTAATTTTAAATTTTTTATAGACTTTGAAGGGAAATAGAACTGTGGCATCTGCAAGGTGTCTAGCTTTTGTGGGTGAAAAGAAGCAAAATGTCCCTGCCAGGGTGAAGGATTATCTCTGCCACCTACCTATCTTTCTCAGAAAGCACTCTTGAAATCCTGTGACCAGCCAGGAGGGAGTCCATGTAGATTCCCACCTTTAAATAGTCCTGAAGCCACCTGTGCCTCTCCTAATATGTACTGTAAGTTTACACTTACAGACCCTTTCTGCCTCAGGTGACCGTGCACAATAGTAGTGTCACCAATAATGGAGGAGGGTCTTCTGTCTATGTGTTACTTTCATTGGTTAAATAAAGAAACTGCCTTGGCCTTTTGATAGGCCAGCCCTTAGGTGGGTGGAGTAGACAGAACAGAAGGTTGGGAGGAAGAAGGCAGTGTGGCAGATGCATGGCTCTCCAACCAGATATGGACGTAGGTTAGAATCTTCCCGGTAAGCCACGACATTGTGGTAAACACAGATTAATAGAAATGGGTTAATGAAGATGTGAGAGTTAGCCAGTAAGAGGCTAGAACTAATGGGCCAGGCAGTGTTTAAATGAATACAGTTTCTGTGTTGTTATTTCCAGGGCTAAGCTAGCCGTGCGGGAGCCGGGCACCTCATCACTACACACCATCACATCCACAGCTGTAACATGTCACCCAGCCACTCCTTGCATCCTCTCTGTAGCCCTGGTGAATCTGTTACTGACAACATTTGCTGTCACAATCATGGGACGTTCACTCTCAGCTGGTGTTTCCCAGGTCCTGTCTCTGCCTGGGCCAAAGCAGACTCCCACCTGAGCTCTGTTGTCAGGTCTTCCTGGTCTCCAGGCATGTCAGGGCCTCGGCCCTTCTTACCTGTCATGATGCTTTTGAAGAATACAGTTCCTTGGCCTGCAGACTCTCCATGTGCATTTCCTGAAGCCTTCTTTTGATTAGACTGAGGTTCAGGTCTTTTAGAGCTGGAGGTGATGTGCCTTTGTGCATTGTGCTGGGTATAAGTGTATTGACATGACATAGATATTTTGCAGTTATGTGCCCCCAACTGTACTCTTAGCTTCGGTCATTCTCTGGAGCTCACAGCCCACTGAAAGCCCTTGTGCTCAGTCAGTGTTATGCAGTGAAATGACAGGATCAGACCAAGAACAGTGTCTATGTGAGGAGGACAGTGAACTTTTTCCAGCACTGATGACCTGAAGCATGCTATCTACAGCGCTTATTGAGACTCAATTATGTAAGGCCCAGCCCCTACAGAGATAGGGTTGGCAGTTTGTGACCCAGGACTATAGTATACATCACACTGTTGTCATTGGCTCTCTGAAATGGCTTAAGTACCCCAGGGAAACATAGCATTCTTTTTTGTTTGTTTGTTTGTTTTTAATTGGGGGGGGGTGAGGCTAGTTCTTACTTGTATGTATGTTCATGTATCACGCCTGTGCCTGGTACCCTTATAGATCAAAAGATGGCATTATATTCCCCTGGAACTAGAGTTGCAGGTGATTATGAGCTAGTAAATGGGTACTGGGAATCAAAACTTGGTCCTCTGAAAGAGCGGCCTATGCTTTTAACTACAGAGCTATCTTTCTATCCAGGAAGCAAAAACATGCTTACAGGCAGGACATTCTAGGGCCCCTAGGTCATCTTCCAGGAGTTTAGCAAGGCTAATTGTTTACTATGTGCAGAAGATATCCTGTTTCACATGTTTTCCACAGATAACACTAGACAGTGAGTCTTGGCTGTGACAGCATGACCCTGATGTTGTGCAGGTGATTTGTTATTAGGGTTCTTCTACAGATACATGCTCTCCCTCCCCACTCACTGATGCACTCTATCACTCTCGGCATAGACTCAGGTAATAGTATGGCTAGCATTGGTTTTGTGGCTCTTGAGTGTCTGGCTCTGCCCATTGGGAGTTCCTGAAAGTATATTCTTGTGCCTTTCCAATGTAACCTATCCTGAATTTCATATCGTGTACTTGTCCCAGCCTGCAGTCAACCAGTTCTCCAGAGAGCCCTGGTTCATTTACTGGAAACTGGTATTTACAACCAGATTGTGGGTCCAAGACTGTGCAGGCTGCTAGTGAACTATATGCCCTAAGTTCTCAGTGACCATGCTAGGAAATATTTGTAAATATCATTTTTATTGATCTCTATGCAGAATGTTATGATTTTTTGAAGGTATGTACACAGTATTTCACATTCTTTGTTACTGTATTGGTATTTATAGTGAAACATTCCTCTATGTGAGATCAGCTCAGACTAAGTGGCTTCTCATCAGATAGGGCTGTGCTGCTATTTTGGCAACAAGTTTGAGGGGAAAATTTAGGTTTCTGGGGTATCTGCATTTTGACATTGTGATGAGAGATTATGAATTGTATTTAAGTCTGAGCACAGAAGCCCAGTATGACTACACCGTATGTGGCTTTAACAAACAGAAAGACATCATTACTGTAAATGTTAGCCCCACACTGCGTGTGCATTCTCAGAAGATATATGGTCTAAAATCCAAGGCTACTCTGAGTGTGCTGCTGCTGCTGAGAGTAATACAAGAGCACTGCTGGCACCTTCAGCTCAGACATTTAGCTGCTCCTAACAGAATCGCCAGTGTAAGAAATCTCAATGTAAAAATACCTTTGGAGAAGGAAGGTCATTACTAGAGATTGAATTTAGGTCCTTGCACATAGTAAGCAGTGAGCAGTGGCTTAAGAGCAGGGAAAGAAAAGGAGGCACGGTGTGACCAAAACCCGAAGGCCTCTGTGTCACTCTGAAAGTATAAACAAGTCTTAAGTGCATTGCCAGGAGATAAAGATTGAATACATCTAAGCAAAGCACAACCTTAGGGAAATGTATGGGAAGGCAAGCAGTGACTCAGAACAAACCCCAAAGCAGAGGTAACGTTACCATGGAGAGGTTGTTGTCCATGTGTTACATGACAGCAGAGTTAAAGAACGTTTATTCTGAAAGCTTAGATCTCAAGTGCAAAATGAAATATGGTAGAAACCTAGGGAGAGAATGAGTAAAGGCCTAGCAGTATTGAAAATGACTCTTGTAGCTTGTGTGCAGACAGCAGAACAGTGAGGCTCTGAAGGATAGTTATTCATGCAGCTAATGAAGTTGATTTACTAGATAGACTGTATATAGTCTGTACCCAATGTTTGAAGACATAGTACATGAAATAAGGGATGAAGAAAATTACAACTAACATCTTCATAGGGAAAAATCTTGGCAGGGCTTTGTTTTCTAACCATTTGTATAAATTACAAAGTAAAATTATTTGGAAGCCAAAATAAAGCCTGCTAAGCCTTTGGGTAGTAGAATAAAAAATGCCTAATAACAACAGAAAGTGATAGCCATGGAGTTATCTAGTTTGACCCTTGCACAGTAGCAACACTTGTTTGGATCTCTTGTGGAGATTAAATGAGACTGTAGCCGTAGGACAATTGGAGTATAAGCTACTGATGACTCTTCCAGGGATGTGGCTGGAAGATAGGTACAAATGTGTGCACAGGCAACCTCTTAAGAAAAGGAAGTACAAGGTGGAAAACAAGCGTGTAACAACCAGTGCTGTGTAACCATCTGTTCAGGTTGGAACTTTTGACTTGGGTGGAACAAAGCATGTTCTTAAATGCACACAGCTATCCAGGCCATTGGTTTCCATTTCTGCTGACTTTGAATCAAGGAAAAACAACAAAAGAAAAGTTGCACTTTCAGTGGAAACAGAAATAAACATATCACACACACTGTGATAGTACATTATAGTACTTGCAACAGCACAGCATTCTAAAAGACAAATGTGAACACTATAATGTGGAAAAGATACATGCATCAGTGTATTGGCTACATACCGTACTCTACCTAGGATAGGAACAGCAAAGGCTGTCAACCACACAGACTGGCCATAGGTGCTTCCTTAAAAATAATAGGTAAAGTGTTCTAAACAGCATCCAGAACATCTTGTATTTACTATATTCTGACTAAACAGGGATTGGAAACTCTGAGTCGATCATAATCAGAGCCCTACTGTTTTCTCAACAGGTATGTTTGTGCATGACTAGAGGAGGGAACATCAGCAATCCCACACTTTTCACTCCCTTATTTCCTTGAGATGAGCCTCTCACAACCTGGAGCTATCCCTCTTGTCTTCTTGCTAGGCCCAGCAATTCTGTTTCTGTGCCTTCCCCTCCTGTCACTTCTAGGGTTACAGGCATGTTCAGCCATGCCCAGCTTGTTGATGTTGGCTCTGGGGATGCAAACTTGGACCTGAGTGCTGTATAGCAAGCACTCCTAGCCACTGAGCCATCTCTCCAGCCCTCAACAGATCTTAAATTGAATTCCTTAAAAAATTAATAGGCATCACTGGTGAAAATAGAAATTTCATGATGATTTCTGCTGACTGGTGTCACACATCTGTCATAACCAGTACTCAAGTGGGGACAGGTTCAAAGTTGTCCTCAGGCCAGGCAGTGGTGGCGCACGCCTTTAATCCCAGCACTCGGGAGGCAGAGGCAGGCGAATCTCTGGGAGTTTGAGGCCAGCCTGGTCTACAAGAGCTAGTAAAGCTACAGAGAAACCCTATCTCGAAAAACCAAAAAAAAAAGGTTGTCCTCAGCTACCTGGTGAGTTTGAGACTAGCAGCACCTACTCAGTGCTGTGCTTCAAGGGCACAGGTGTGCCCAGGTCATTTGGGAGTCACTCCTATTCTTACTCTTTTGTTTTTGTTTTTCAAGACAGGGTTTCTCTAACTTTGGAACCTGTTCTAGAACTAGCTCTGTAGCCCAGACTGGCCTCAAATTCACAGAGATTCACCTGCCTCTGACTCCCAAGTGCTGGGATTAAAGGCGCACACCACCACTGCCTAGCTTTTATTCCTATTCTTGCCATAGGTGTTTATGTTCTTCTGAAGGGTTTTGCCTTGAAAATAAACCAAAAATAGGACTAAGGTAGATTTTTTGGAGGAGATTGATAATTTATAGACGACTTCATTGTTGAAAAGCCCAAGAGATTCAGCTAAAAATTAGCAAAAGGAGATAATTTTATGTCCAGTTAAAGAATGTCTGCCATCTGGAGTTCTCTAAAGGGCAGCAGTTAGCAGTGAAGAAATGTGGTTGCAGGGTCACAGCAGCCCTGCAGGAGGAAATTTCACAAGCAGGCAGGTATTCTCCTACATGGAGAAGACAAGAGAAGTTAGCTGAAAGGCAGAGATGGGTTGTTCCCTGGTGGTGTAATTTCTTCCCTCCAGTACACCAGGGAAAGGTGAACAGTGGATACCCAATCCATTGAGTGGAATGGAAGTACCTGATGAGAAAAGGCTGGGTAAATCAAATGATGAAATTAGTGAAGATAGAACCAGGAAGGGATGAGAAGAACTTCACTTCTCAGAAGGGGAGACAGGGGCATCAGAAAAGATAAAACCTGGAGATGAGAAGGTGCCACAGGGATGGAAACAGTGGCAGACAATCTAGGGAGGGCCTGAAACTGCAGTGTGGTTGGCCTGTCCAAAGAGAAGTCAGGCTGACCTCACTAGAGACTAGCAAGGCAGAGCTAAAGTGGAGGCACTAAGGTGACCCAGCTGTACCCCTTATAAGCCATAATCACATCTCTGGTCTTCACTGCAAGAATCAGTAGAAAAGGGACATGATGTCTTAAAAGGCCATTCCACCTGCTCTTTTGACAATAAACAGATGTCATGCATGGAAGGAAACAAGAATGTCTAGGGATTTCTGTGGCCATCCAGCTGAAGCCAACGTGTCTAGGGGTCAGTGGTGGCCAAACAGTGAGAGGGAGTTGGGGCCTGTCTAGAAGTAGGGGCCCCTAAAACTGGGTGTGAGGAAAAGGAGTGTTACAGGCCTGACACTTATCCCACAGGGTGGTGACACTCTCACTTGGAAGTCCAAGGAGGCTTGAGGACAGAATGAGGTAAGAAAGCAAGGGGATGTCTAGAGACTACACTAAATGCTCACGTCTGTCACATGTCTACCACAATAGCCCAGCAGAAGAAGAATGATGGCGTATCATGGGTAGAGTCACAAACCGGAGCTCCGGACACAGAAACAGGGCCTGGTGCATCCTTGCATGTGGCAGAGGTGACCCTGTGTACTTCTAACAATCGAATGCTACCCTTTGTGGATTTCAGAGGGTTTGGGGCTTTTGAAAACGCTGTAACAACAGCCAGCACTTTACTGCACTCTGCTCTACCTGCTGTAACAGAAGGACCCATTTGGTCCCACAGTCACCTTGGCAGGCGAGACAAGTCTTCACATGTTACACATGTGCTGGCAGGAGACCCCAGGCACCAGAGGCATGGTAAACACATCTTGTCAGCACATTTGACCAGAGCCACATCTGATGAGAACTCAAGGTGGCAGGCAGATGAGCACTACCATGAACAAGTGTTTGCAGAAGACTGCCAGCGTGGCTGCATAGGCATCCAAGGAGGCCCTCCTGAAGATGACCTGGGTGATGATTACATGTGCAGCTGCACCTTACTCTCTGGCTTATGAAGATACCGGGAGTCCGTGTAAAGGACCCATCTGCAAGCTGCTATTCTGCCAAAATTTTTGATAAGAGAATATTTACAACTCAGATGTATGACAACAAAACCGTACACTTTGTGAATGTTTTAGTGAGTCAGTCTATAAGAACGATGGGTGTATGGATAGACATCTGTGTATATACTTACATAGAAACAGAAGTTAGGTAAGACATGCCCATTCATGGATAGTCTCACCCAACACTGGGTGTGAAGATTGTGAATCTTTTACTGTGGTCATTTCTACTTTCTGTATTTGAGAATACATAAATTTTGTAATTTTAAAAACTGAAATTAAAACTGTCACATTAAAATAGCAAGCAGTAGAGTAGGCATTTCTTCTGAGTGGCTTGTGAAGCTTTCCCAAGCTCTCTGGTGTCATTAGTACACAGAGATGTGTGATTCCCTTTCCAGAGAAGCAGGAGAAAGAAGCCAGGGTAGGCATGTGCTTTCCACTCAATTGCTTTGGTAGCCATGGAGTGACCTACTCGTCCCAGCAAAGCCTAGTCATAGCCAGAGAGCTATGTGGCTGTGCCATGTGCATGTGGCTGAAATGCCCGAGTGAGTTGGTGGCTGAGTTGAGGCTTGAGTCAGTGATCTTACCCTCATTGTAATCTTTTCACTTTAAAACAAATATCTTTGGCCATGTGTATCACAGGTTTCCTTTGGCTGCCATCATGAATGAAGAAGGGACTCCTTGAAGGAAGAGGTTTGCGGTCAGCCCAGGAGTCACATTGCTGTCACTTCTCTTTCTATGAGCGAATTTAATGACATCTGTAAAATTCCATGGAAGTTTAAGTGCAAAGCACTAGTTGGGTTTGGATTTCATGGGAATGTCATTTAGCTGCAGGAGCTTTGGCCCGCCTTATGGGCCACACACACACACACACACACACACACACACACACACACACACACACCTAGAACATGCAGGCCTATAGTTGAGGTGGCTTTGGGGAACCAAAGTGGAGTATAGACTTTACATTGTCACAACATGGTTTGTCTGTTAGCCAGGTGCCTCTGCTCCAGCTATGCCTAGCCTCTCTTCTCTGTGTGTTAAGTTTGGTAAAGCTCTTTCAGGCACTGGCCTTTGAGGACTGTTAAATGGTTGCTCTCTACAGGCTGTGTCTGTAAATGATCTTGGGTGGGCTCTGGTCATCTCTGTTCTGAGCCTGAGCTCTTTCATTCTCCTGACCACGACTAAAGGCATCATTGCAGACAGCCACTTGAGCACAGTGGCGCTAGTCATTGAGAGGCAAACATCTAGAGTGACCGTAGCAGTAAGGGACTACCCCCTACCAAAGAGAAGGGACCAAGAAAAATGGTGTCACCAGAGTCTAGAAGAGGAACAGTACAAAGAGACAGACAAGGGAGATATTTCCTGACACACAACAGCAGCCTGTCTGGTTCCCTCCCACCTGAGCCTCATCTCTCTGATCTCAGGATCAGGTTCCAGGTGCTACCAGGGGAGCCCGGGTAGTAATCTCTAAGGCTGAAAGTCTTCTGTCCTTGTCACCATTGTTGTCTCCATACTGCTGGGGTGGTGGGAGCAGGGTATACTGTAAAGGGACTCATTATGTAGCCCAGGCTGGTCCCAAACTATCCTATCTTAAATGCTGGGTCTAGTGGTATGAAGCACCGTCACCTACCACTGCATTTTGATGATAGGTTTAAGAGCCATCCATTGGGAGCTCTGGGGGAAGTATCACATGATGAAGATGTAGATAATATTTGCTAAATGAGTAATAAAACATACACAGATCACTAGCCATGGAACACATTTCAAATAGTTATATTTAGTGTATGTATAAAATACCCTTCATATTAAAACCTGACAGAGTTGTCGTATCTAAGGTTTTCTGTGCACCTGACCTGGTTCTGAGTCATTGTATTGTGTCTATTAGCCAACCCTAGTCCTCTCTAAAACTCTGAAAGGTATATGTCCTGTTATCTCCATTTCTGGATGAGGATCTTGGAGCATGAAGCAGTAATAGCTAATGAGGATCAATACCAGGACTAGAATCTAAGGCAGACTGGTCCCAGGATTACCCAAACCCATTGGCCATGTGCTATGTCTGCCCTCCCTCGGTTGAAGTGGACTGTAAGGAGTGGGTAAGGCTTGCCTAGAGCTTCAAGGGGCTCCTGGTTAGTTAGGCAGCCTGCCAGCATTGTTGGCCATGTCAAAGAACGGAAAACCATGGTGTCTCTACAATCAATCAGTAACTGTCACAGTCTTTCAGGCCTTAATTAACTGAGAGCCCAAGATGTCCCCCTAAGAATAGTGGCCATCGCCAGTTTGTTTGTTTGTTTGTTTGTTTGAAACAGGGTTTCTCTGTAGCTTTTGTAGTCTGTCCTGGAACTAGCTCTTGTAGACCAGGCTGGCCTTGAACTCACAGAGCTCTACCTGCCTCTGACTCCCTAGTGCTGGGAAGCCATCACCATTTTTATTAGAGAGCAGCCAAAGACAATTCCCTGAGAATCTAGGAAAGACATCAAAACAACTTCGTGGCAGTATTTGACTCTCTGATGGGAGGTTTACAGAGGTTGGTGAAGAGGAACATAGTGATAGCTTATCATGATGATATCATTGATCTTGGAAAGGCCTCAGCACAAATTATGAATACTCTAAAGAGACCTGTGGGAAAGAGTGGCACTATGATGGGTCACTCAGCTCATTGCTTTTCTGTTGAACAGGAAAGAAGATAGTGGAGAAAAGTAGATGGTAATGACAAAACAAAAATAAGCCATTCCAGGGCCACAAGTGACAAGGACAGGCAGGGTAAGGTCTGCCAAATTTTTGGCAGAAAACTTTCAAGTCATATTATTGGCTTATTTTGCTCATTTTCTTTTTTAAAAAAACTCAAATTCTAACAACCAAATAGTTAATAATTCACCTGTCAGTTTTAAGTTCACTGGGAAGGATAAATAGGAAGTCATATAGGTTGGCAAAGGAAAGGATAAACCACTGTGAGCACCTGGCTTAACAAGGTGGGTGTCCAGCATGACTGGGATTGAATATTCTGGAAACATGAATTCCTTACACTCTTATCCTTGCAACAGCTACACTGAAAAACAGCCAGGCAAACCTTAGGACATGCAGTGTAGAATACACACACACACACACACACACACACACACACACACACACATGGCACACACTAGCTATGTCCTTATTTTTATGCTAGAGAAGCATGCTGGGTTAATACGAAATTTAAAAGCATAAAAGTTCATGTGTGTATAGTTCTAGAGCTGAGTAAGATAGTATAGATGTTCAAGAAGCAGTGACTGGAAGCTTCTTGCTTTGACAGACTCAATCCCAACCCTGATCTGCTATGAACAGAGGGAGCACTTAGGTAGGAAAACTGCATAAACCCGGGATTTTGGCAGAGACTCTGGCAGATGAGTTGAAACTGTAGTGGAACCACTCTTCCTGCAATGAGGAGAGCTTAGTCTCTGCTTACAACATGGGCTCTCCTCACCTGGTCCATCAACCTAGTCAATATTTGCACTCTAAGAAATTGTTCCTTGAAAAAAAAAATTTCCGCCTCCTCCCCGCCTCCCTTTCCCTCCCCCTCCTCCCTTTCGTCTCCCCCTCCTCCCACTCCTCTCCCCCTCCCTCTCCAGTCTGAAGGGCAGTCAGGGTTCCCTGCCCTGTGGAAAGTTCAAAGTCCTCCCCGCTCCATCCTGGTCTAGGAAGGTGAACATCCAAACTGGCTAGGCTCCCACAAAGCCAGAACATGAAATAGGATCAAAACCCAGTGCCATTGACCTTGGCTTCTCAGCAGCCCTCATTGTCCGCCATATTCAGAGAGTCCGGTTTTATCCCATGCTGTTTCAGTCGCAGTCCAGCTGGCCTTGGTGAGCTCAAAAAATTATATTAAAAAGAACAAGTAGGATAACTTTTTACACTTTCTTTAGCTATCGCCAGGTAATAGAAAATTTTTACTTTAAGCCTTTTTACTATTAACATGATGTTTTTATTAAATTCTGAAATGTATAAAATATTTTCTATTAATATTTTATCAATTTCTTCATTTCCTTTGGCTAATGTCCCAGTCAATCCTGTATAAGACCAAATGGGAGTGATTAAAAAAAAGAATATTACCACCCTAAAAAAAAAAAAGAAAAAGAAATTGTTCCTTAGCGCCCTCACCTCGCCCAAGAAAGCAGGCTGTGAGAAAAGCAAAGGGAAGTCCCAGGTATCATACCAGCCACAAACATGAGTACAACACACTCAGGACACCACAAGGTGCTGGTGACCTTCAGGAGTGAGGTAAGCAGGTCCGTAGGAGTTGTGTGCCTTGACGAGGGCTATGGATTTTTTTAGTTTGGTTTGGTTTGGTTTGGTTTTTCAAGCTATGGTTTCTCTGTGTAACAACTCTAGCTGTGCTGGAACTCACTTTGTTTACCAGGCTGGCCTCAAACTTACAGAGATCTGCCTGCCTCTGTCTCCCAATTGCTAAGATTAAAGGCTTGCCACCACTGCCCAACCTCCATGTTTAAAAAAGAAAAAGAAACAAGTCTTGCTGCAACTAGAAGGCCTGCTGGGTGGCAAAACCAGCTTCCATGGCACACCTTTGTGTCAGAGTGCAAAAGCTTTTGAGTTTTCTACCTTCCAGGAGCTGTGGGAGTTTAGGGACATGGCCTTCAGAGAAGGAGCACCTAGATTCAGGTTCTGTCAGGCAAAATAATTATTATAGGTTTGGTAAGTTTTCCATTAAAATCTGGTGGGTTTGTCTGTTTACCTCTTGCCTCATGAAAATTCCTTTGGAACAATGTTCAAGTCAGTGAAACTGTATGGATGATGGGAACCATGAAGCTTCTTCCTCAAAAATCCTCAGTCAGGGCCAGAGACCAGCCAGGGAAGCATTGTTAGATGTGCTGTTTTTATCTGCTTGGTTTTAGGAACATCTCAGACTGCTCATGGGAAAATGAAAGACGGCATGGCCAACCATCCTCATGTCCACTCAGGTCAGCACAGCTGTTTCTGTGGAAACCTCATGGTACCCAATGGAAATCTGCCAGCACCAGCCCCTGCAGCTGGTCTACAATGTGTCCAGATCCCTGTTCTGCAGGTAGGAACCACCCACGTGAATGCTGAGGTCTGCAGGGGAAGGATGGTGGAGGGGTGGCCGCTGTCCTTTCAGTAAACTGCTCCAGGTCCTGTGTCCTGTCCCAGCCATCTTAATAATCCCAGCCTCTCTCTTCTTCCCAGCCTGTCTCACTGCATCTGTGCAAGCCCTTGCCTTTGTTAGGACTGACGTATCAGGTTTGTGGCACTGTATTACCCTGTGTCTAGTCCCCTCAACCTGGTCCATCTACCCCACATCTCTTGGAGGTGTAATTGCTTGTGCCTCTGTCTTGCCAAGGTCTGCTTGGGACCATTTTATGCAGACTGGAGGCATCTGAGAATGCCCAAGCTGGCCATATATAAGCCTCACAGCTGCTTGTATTCATGTTGCCCCACCTCTACCCAGACTCTCCTATAAACTCTTTAGACTGCTCTGGCCATGCTTCTGGACACCACTGCCTGCAGAGCAGCTGGTACAGGCTTTCATGTGAAAGTGGTAGGGCCTTTTTGATTTTTCTGCTTTCTCGTTGGTCACTGAAGATAGGGCTCAGTCACCTCTTTGGGGGCTCAACAGACCTTTATTTGACAGCCATCTATGGGAGCTCACTGCCAAGTCACGCAGCAGCCCCATACATACCTGCACTACCAGGATGACCTCTGAGGAGGTAGAATGGGGAAGGAAGAGGTTTGGAAGCTGAGAGATCTGGCTATATTCTAACTCAATCGCACACACCTTCATGGAGCACACCACTTAGAGTTGTAGATGAAACTCCAGTAGTCCAGTGCAAATCTAGTTGTCAGAGACTGAGGGTGGAGCTGTTCCTGTTACTTTGGAGAGCTTAGAGACAGGCAAGGTCCATCTGGGAGAGAACCATGAAGGAAAGAGGTGGGACCAGGGGTAGGAGGCTGTAAAGAGCCTACAGGGGGATGGGTGGCAAAGAGTGGCCTGGGGAAAGAGGCAATGAAAGGGTTCTAGACCAAAAAAGAAGCATGTGAGGGTTTAGTGGGCAGAGACTTGGACTTGTGTAGAGAAATGAGCTGAAAATCATGCTCCTCCCTCCTAGTATGACCCAATGGTAGAACAGCTTGGAACTGTGGGAGAGATCAAGGACTCCTAGAGATAGGGACAGCGAAAAGAGTGGGAGGCTTGTCCCAAAGTAGTATAGCAGCAGTGTGCAGGTCAGTTTGCAGAAGGCGCTCCCAGGGCTCGGGGTATAGGGTGAAGAGGTTGTAAGAAAAGTGCCACCACAGGCAGAAAACGAGCCCTCTGGAAAGTGTGTGTGCCTGGGTATAACTCTTTCACCTGTCTTTTGACAGCTAATTGGCCCTCAGCTTCAGTTTTGTTGTCAGAGATGGAAATGGCACTTAGAAGGTCCTTGGGGAAGTGGGAGGATGGAGTGCTTAAGAACAGAGTGCTCAGTTTTGGGGTGGTAGGAAGCTGTAATTAAATGATGGAGAAAGGTCAATGGCTAATAAAGAAACTGCCTTGGCCCATTTGATAGGCCAGCCTTTAGGTGGATGGAGTAGACAAAATAAAATGCTGGAAAAAAAGGAAAGTAAGGTCAGAGACGCCATGCCGCTCCCCAGGGCAGACGCGATGAAACAAGCTGCCAGGTCAGACATGCTAAATCTTTCCCGGTAAGACTGGTGCTACAAAGATTATTAGAGATGGGTTGATCGGGATATGAGAATTAGCCAGTAAGGGCTAGAGCTAATGGGCCAAGCAGTGTTTAAAAGAATACAGTTTGTGTGTTGTTATTTCGGGGCATAAGCTAGCCAGGCGGCCAGGAGCCGGGTGGCAGGAATGCAGCCCACAGCACAACAATTAAATGTGCATATGAGAAGGCAAAACCACTCTTTCTTGACTTGCTTCTGGAGACCTGGCAGCCTCATCTTGGGGCGTCTGCTTTCAGGCCTCTGTTTGGCCCATAGGTAAGATGGGAACAGAGAGAAGGCCTTCCCGTGGGCTTGAGAAAGTACCAGGGCGTCCACACAGAATTTATTTAATACACTATAGGAGGAGCGGTACTGTTGGGGCAGGGGACAGTTTTTAAGTGTTGAAATAAATAATAAACATAGGGAGTCAGGCAGCAGACGATTCCAGACTAAACTGAACTTTGGACTGGATTCAAAGTGAGAGCAATGGAGGGACCAGTGCTTCTGCTTGCTGATTACCAGTGTGTGATAGTTCTTGATGTTGCCTCCCCAGGATGACCCCTCAGGTGAAGGAGGCTTGCCACTGGCCCTCAGCCCGCAGCGCTCTGCCTTCCACCCCTACTTCACCGTGGATCTGCCTGTCTACATCCTCCAGGTCTGGGTGCCTACAGTTCTTGCTCTTATCAGTAGAATGCATCCATCCCAGGATGGACAGGTTTCCCATGTCAAGAGGCTATAGCGTGGGTTAGCAGCTGCCATAGACTTGCCCTGGAAATGCATTGGGTTCTGGTCAAGTCCAGCCACCTTGAACTTTTTTTTGAAAAGATGGGGTCACAGCTTCAAATAAGGCTTGGTTGACAATGCAGTATCTGTTTGTGGAACAGGTGAAACTGCACACTCCAGTTCTAACTTTCCCATGAGTGAGATGCACCTAAATACATTCACTAGCTGTGCTAAGTAGGTGGGTGGTTAAGCTGAGAGTGGGCAGCCACCAGTGCAACTCTAGGTCTGAATGAAAGTCACTTTTCAGGCTGCCGACCTTCCTCAGAAATGTCATTTGTACTGTTCTAAGCCCCTCAGAACACTATCCCTAAAGAAAGGAAATCTGAGCCAGACGTGATAGACATAGGTGATACCCATTAACCAGGAGACAAGGGTTGGAGAACTGCACATTTGAAGCCACTTGAGCCACAGAGCAAGAATTTGTCTCTAAAAAGCACAGAAAAGGAAGGAAGAAGATATGGGGTAGTGGGGAAGAAAACAAGAGGCAATAAAGGAGGGAAGTAGCTTGGAGCCTACAAGACCAAAGTAGGAGTGAGTGCTGGATTCTAGCAGGAAAGTGATGGGTACCACCCATGGCCATCCCTCTGCACAGGCCTCCTACTGCCTGCGGGCTATAAGCAGATATTATCTCGATTTTTTAGTTTTTGTTTTGTTTTACAGGAATGTACATGGGTGCTTGAATATATATGGACCCATCAGTAAGCCTAGAAAAAAAATCTGGGAAAGCATAATGGTTCTGAGTTCACATTTTGTTGTTGTTGTTGTTTTGAGTATTTTGGGTTTGGTTTTGTTTTGTTTTTGAGGCAGGGTCTCACTATGTAGCCCTGACTAGCTGGCCTGGAACTCACAGAGATGCTTGTCTCTGCCTTGTGCTGGGGTTAAAAGAATGTTCTTTGAAGGGACAAAGTATGGGATAAGTCTTTCCTGTGCCTTTCCCTTCTCTTCCTACCCCACCCCTCTTCACTTTTCTGCTTGGTTTTGCAGGAAGTGCTTCCATCACCCGGAGGGTCTGCTGGGCTGGAAAGTGTGCAGGCACCAGGAAGCACTATCAACCTGCAGGACCTTCAGTGACAGCAACCTGAGCAAACAAGAACATGTTCCAGGATGTGTTTCCAGACCTCAGATGATTGTGGTGTGGACCGGGAGCTCTCATGTGACTTCTGCTCAGCAGTTCAGCCTGATAATTTGAGACTTTGGGGTACATGCATGGATAGTGCTTTCATTCTGGTCCAGCAAGAGCCAGTTATGGGCTATACTCTTTGAAACTGCCTCCACAGGTTGCCCACGGTGAGACAGACACCGTGTCCATGCCATGTGTTTGCATTCCAGCCTTTCCCAGGTCCCTATGGGCCTGAGCTGGGTAGCACTTGTTATATTAAAAGATTCCTGCAGTAAGTGGGTGGAGCATGGCTCCCTGCTCAGGTACATCTCTGCACTAAGTCTGGACAGAGCCTTCTATTGTAGTGTGTTAACATTTTGCCCGAGACATCTAGAAATTTGGTTCTTTTCTGAGATCTTGTGTGACAGACTGCTTCTCACCTACTAGGATGGTCTTGGTGGGTGTATTGGTCTCACT
Organism: Alexandromys fortis; assembly: GCF_014885135.2. Taxonomy (NCBI): domain Eukaryota; kingdom Metazoa; phylum Chordata; class Mammalia; order Rodentia; family Cricetidae; genus Alexandromys; species Alexandromys fortis. Next base: position 231,047 of record NW_026067996.1, read on the forward strand.
ACATTGTATGCCATGGTGAAGCCAAATTCAGGCTGAGGCAGGTTGCACAGGCAGCTAGTCTGAAAGGCAATTGGGATGGCCTGCTAATAAACCCTCTTTCTAGACTCAGACTTTAAAGTCATTTTTCTAAACTCTGTATTTGGAATTCTTGGTAAATAGTAACTTGTCTTCAGTCTCTACAGTGATGTTCTGAATGCTGTATGTTAATGTGTAGGGCTGGAATGATAGGTGTGTTTTTTGGTTGAGGTTGAAGATAAGGATATTATGTGACCTTGGCCTTCTGTGTCTTCACAGTGATTCTGTCTTCCCAGGGGAGATGGTTGCCTTGCACATATTTATTTGTTAGTGAAGACTGGATACAGGGTCACACAGAAATGCATTTTCCTTGGGCCTTTGGAGTGTGTACTTATTCAGATACTGTTTTGGTTCTGCCCCATCTGAGTTGCTTTGTTTCTTGGATTTGGGGAGGGCCCTGAGTTTGGGCATGAGTCTTCTCTGGATGGCTCTGTGGTGCCATCTACCTAGGTGCTGCTCCCTACTCAAGTAGGATTGTGAATCCTACTTGGGAAGACTTCTTTCCACAGGTCTCTCCTGCATCACAGGCCCAAGTGTAGGGACTGGACTTGCCCACCTGTCATCAGGGCCCTCCCCACTCCATGGGCAGCCTGGTACCACTGTCACCTGCCTCCAGAGCCCACCTCACAGAGAAGCTTCCTTCTCCCACAGCCCCCAGGGTGTGTCTGCCAAGTGACAGAATGGGCTGTCATGTTCTGAGCACTGGAGCTTCTTGCTGCCACGCACCCAACTCTTAGTACAAATGAATAAAAGTGTTTGTGTGTCATGTACCAAAGGTTTTGCTCTGGTTTCATTGAAGGTATGTGCATGATGTTGAGATTCTTGCCCCTTCTGCCCAGCTGGCCACCAGTTCTTTTGTCTCCAAGAGCAAACAACACCCTGCCCTCCTGGGGGACAGGTTTTGAGCTTTTCTCCAAGCAGCTACCTCTGATGAGAACCAGGATAGTGTTCTGTCCCTCGAACACATTTTGGGTGAAATAACAAAAGAGGGGTTCCAAGAGGCTTCCTTCAACAGGTCACTCAGACTCCTGAGAGACATGATTTTATTTCCTTTGAGTAAGGAGGCTGACAGGAGAGCATGAGGTGGAGTTAGTCCCTCCGGCTCGCAGTCCCTGCCTTCAGTAACTACTGACCTCTTCCTGAGCCTTCGGCCAGCTCTGCTGCTAAGTGAAGAAGAAGAGCATCTCCTCCTTGTCCTTGTCCATTATTACGTGCTCAGACACCTCCTTTGTTTTGATGACTGGTGGATGGGAGCGGTTTACCAATCTCCTGCCTCTCTGCAGGGGCAAGAAACATGGTGAGCCTGAGCTGCCTGTAGATGCCGTGCTGTCCACGCGCCCTGCCATAGGGTTCAGGAAGGGGCCAGCAAAGCCTGGTCATGCAGACCAGCCACTCAAGGGTGGCAGTGGCTAACGGGACCTGGAATGTGGGTCAGCCTAGCAGTCACCATGCCAGCTCCACAGAGCACACTTTCTGAAGGGCAAGAGTTAAAGTATTTCCTAGCTCAGGGCTTCCACAGGAGACCCTGCAATGTGACAGAACACATTAGAGGTCGGCCTGTAAAGACAGTAATCCCTCTTAAAAGGCCCAATCTCATAACCTTCAGCTCTTTCTGAGTTAAGCTGTCTGTCCTATGTCCAACAATAGCCCCTGACCGATGGTCCTAACCAATACGTAACTCCTCCATGCTCTTTGTCACATACATGTTGAACTGAATCATGTGATATGAATCTGTGTGCCAGCCTCCCAAAACTTAGCTATCTCCTTTGTTCTTGGATTTGCTTGGGGAGGTTCTCTAAAGGCTGCTTTCTGAAGGGGTTCCTCTGCCCTGTCATCCCTCGCGTGGCAGCATATGTTCTCTCTCTCTTCCCCTCTGCCCCCAAACCCTTCTCTTAATAAAGCTTCTCTCCAGGAAGGAAAAGCCTCCCCTTCCTGCTAAGGCCCTGTTAGGTTTAGACCTCCATATATTGTCCTGTTTTCTGTCTAATGCTCTCCCTGCCATCTGAGTCCTGATCATGGCCGGGATGCCCTTTCTCCTAATGAGCTGCATCTTCTGAAGGGAATTGTGTGTTCAGCTTTCTTTATGAACTAAACACTGGGATGTTTTGTACTATCTTATTATTAATGGTGTCCATCTTTCCAAGCAATAAAATGGGCAGCCATGTTTCATAGACGCCCACCAGCTCCCCTGTATCTCAGGGACCATGCTTGGCTCCAGGCCTGCTTTCAGGGCCAGACTTTCTACTGACACATCGAAAAGACACAAGGATGCCACAGTTCTTTTTCTGTGGGACAAGGGCATCAGACCCCAAAGACACAGGCCTAACAACAAGCAGTTCTTTGACCTGGGGTCTGTCTGTGGGGTGGACAGAGCAACAGGACCCGGAGACTGGGTGTTCATGGGAGTTCTGTGGCTGAGCATCTGCACCTGGCAGGGGCTGTGTGAATAGCACATCTGGGAGATTGGTCCTGGTGAGAACAGCCCTAGGACAGGGCACTAGAAGTGCCTGGCTTAGGAGACTGTTCTACTCCAGTTTGGCACTGCAAGCACCTGTCTTTCTTCAGGGAAGTAATTTGCCTTCAGGGTAGCCCGGGAGCTCAGGCTGGAGAGCCTAGGAGGTACACTCTAGAGTGGCCCTGGAGCCACCTCTCACCTTCTTTTTTATTTCAGCTTGGGCCCTGGCTCGAGCCCTCTGCAACCGCTCCTCCTGCAGCTCCTTCTGAATCCTGACCTTCTCTTCACGAAGCCTGGAGACAAGAGGTGGCTTACAGGGACCCGGGCCTAGGAGGAACCCCTTTTCCCACTCAGACTCCAGGTCAGTCCATGCCTTCCCATATGTAGAAAACACCCCCTCTGCCCTTCCTGTCATTCGTAGACAAATCAGCCAAAGCTTGCAGGCAAAGGCAGATAGGGAGTGTAAATGGAATACTTGAGAGTGACCTAAGGTTTAGACCACAACCCCCCAAAAGCACCTTTCCCTAGATCCACATCTTTGTCTTCAGTCCCTGTGCCCACAATCCTACACCTTGGCACCTAGCTAGGACATTAGTCTTAAGGTGCTGGGACCCCAGAGGAGATGGCCTCATGCTTAGGAGAGACAGACAGACTTTGCAGATAGTTGTGTCCCATGACCCCTGCCCTCTGGAACCCACAGAGGCCTGGCCTCACATCACAGAGACCTGAGCCTGTCTCTCTGGTCAAGAAACACACAAGGGTGGATGCTGACGAGAGTCCTGCACCCAAGCCAGAGCTGCAGTCATAGAGGTTTGGGTACAGTGGCTCACCTCATGCGCCGCTCCCTCTCCTTGGCCTTCTCAGCCTGCTCAATCTTAGCCTGGGGCACTCTCTCCAGATTCTCTAGCAGCTCATCCAGCTGGTGCTCCACCACAGTCAGCATCTGCACTGTGCCCAGGTTGGCCTCCTGCTGCATGCCCACACACTTCCGATACACATCCAGCACCTTGTGGTTCAGGCTCTCCAGCAGCTTGTCCTGGGGACAGTCAGCCAGCGGTGTGGCATGGCTGCAGGCCCCATTCACCCTCAATGATAGCCTGCCTACACCAGCAGTCATTGCTTGCCAGCCAGGATGGAACACCCACAGTGTGGGCTCAGAGAGTGGGGTGGAGCAATGGTACCTGCTTTTCTTAGCCAGAATAGCTCTAGTGCTCCTGTGGTCATGCTCTGACTCATCTCATATACCAGCCCTTCCTCCAGCTTCTTCAGCAAGCCCATTGAGGCCCAGTCCCTGTTCCAGGGAGCCATGCAAGGCCCAGGGTAGATGAGCTCACCCCTCTTGAGCCTGTCTCACATTGAGAAAGCAGGTAGCAGCTGCTATGTGGGTATTGAGTGGGTATTGTTGAGCAGCAGCAGACAAAAAGGCTTAGTCAGGCCTGGCCATAGCCATTGCCCAGTAGCTCTTGACCAGGCAGGAGTCAGGTCCCTGAGCTGGCATCTGCCACACAAGGCACTGGGCAGTCCTGGAAAGAGCTAACACCTGAGTGAATAAATGATATTTCTGTACTAGTGTGCTAAGCTCCTGGCCCGCCCTTGTCCCTGCTATCCAGAGTCTGGGAAGCAGTGCAGGCAGCTGAGGGAGTAGGTGAGCAGACCCCTGAGGCGCATGCCACACCAAGCACACAGAGCTTAGGGAGTGAGCAGGGCCTGAGGTGCTGGGCCTGGGCCCTGCTCTGAGACTCCTGTCCCTACCTGCTGGTCACCCTTATACTCCCCGAAGTGGAAAACGCGGGCTTTGAGCTGCAGCTCTGCTGCTGACTCCTCCTCCTTGGAGATTGATATCATCATGGTGGTGATCCACTGCTTCAGCAGGTTGACCTCCCTGTCCCTGCAGGGTCAGACAGTTTCCTCAGCACCTGGCTCCCACTAGGCATGACCTAGTAGGCAGAGCTCTGTCCTGAGGCCATAGGTGTAGAAGAGTGGAGGCTCTGTCCCCAGGAGTGCAGAAAGAGGAGTTACCCACCCTTTGCACCTGATGTTAGTGGAAAAGCCACTAATCTCTTGCCCTTAACAGCATTAGCTTGTAGAATTATGTGATGTTTACTGAATTGAAATTCCTTCCTTTTCTGTTCCTAATTTGTGAACCATGGTGTCGTTTTACACACTTGTTGGGATTCAACTTGTTTTCATCTTCTTGAGGTCTTTGTAGCCACAGTGATAAAACACCCTGTTCTGGACCCCTCTCTCCTGAGCTGTCTGTGTCTGGCTTGGCATTAAGGCCATGCTGGTCTCAATAGGAGACTAGGAGTGCTCCCTCCTCTTCTGTCTTTTGGAGATGGTTGAGGAGTGTTGTCATTTCTCCCTTAAATGTGTGAATGTATGCTCTCTCCTCTCTCTCATATCTCTCTCTCTCTCTCTCTCTCTCTCTCTCTCTCTGTGTGTGTGTGTGTGTGTGTGTGTGTGTGTGTGTGTGTGTGTGTGTGTGTGTTTTAAGACAGGTCTCTCACTGCCTGGGGCTTGCCAATGACCAACACCTGAGGTTGTACAGTTTCTTCCATGCATGTGACCTTGTAAATAAGCAGGCATGCTTCGTGGAGAGAGAGAGAGAGAGAGAGAGAGAGAGAGAGAGAGAGAGAGAGAGAGAGAGAGAGAGAGAATCAAGCACAGGTACTCCATTCCCTTAAACCCTTGAATGTTTTGTAGAATTATCTATTAACCCAGCTGGATCTAAGGCTCTTTTGCTAAATTACTATCCATTCAATTTCTTTGTTTTTCTCTTTCTCCAAAGTTGTTTTATGATTTTTTCCCCGTAAGAAAGGGTGATTGAGTTCATGGGCAGTGACTGGGAAACCACATGTAGGTGTTCCTAGGGATAACTGCTGTCTGTCACCAGTGTCCTGCTGGCAGTGTGGATGGCTGTGTTGAGGGAAAGCAGGTCCTCTGGGATTCTGAGAGGTTCCTGGCCTCTCTCCAGAGTATCTCCTTGTGCCTCCAGCCCCTGCCAGGGTTCCAGAAAGCAGTTTTGCCTAACAGCTGGTAGTTCCACTTTATTCTGGAGGCAGCCATACTGGACCAGTAAGGTGAGTTTTGAGGAACATGGCTCCCTGTCTGGACATTGAAGTCTCAACTGGGTCGAGGCCTATGCCCTAGCTGCTTCTGTTGCCTGAGCTGCCTTTGCTGGGCCCCTGGGTGGCTGGGTGCTCCCTGTACCCAGCAGACGCCTGGGACACACACTGCTTTCCTGCCTTGCCTCTCAGCTGATGTCACTCACCATGTCTTCTGCCTAGCACGTGCATTTCCTGCTAGCCAATGTGTCAGTCTTTCTGCCATTGCTGCCATCCAGCATAAGTTCCCGTGAAGAGGCCCAGCCTGACCCTTGCAGGTCTTGGGCCCACCCAGAAAATTTGCTCAGAGTTTAGGACCTTGGTGGATGAGCCTGAACAACACCCTCACCCAGTACCCCAGCCCAACCTTCCCTACTCAGTCCCCTTGGGCTCTGGAATGAGCAGAGGAGGAAACTGGGATGGGGTGACTGGTGGCCACACCCTGTAGCAGGGATTATGAGTCTGAGCATCCAGTGAGCTCCGGGTGGGAGTGAGACCAGCTCCTGCCTCCCCTGCTGCCTTGTTGACTACATCTAGGACCTTGGGTTTCTCTAGGGTCTTTCCATTGCCCTGGTCCCTTACTGTTCGAGACAGACTTTGACAGACCTGTCTTCCCAGGCTCCACTCATCCCAGGATGACTCCAGAGCCTTCCCAACAGCTGTACCTCTGCTGCTTGGTGCCCACCCAAATGCTGCAGGTCCCTAGCAAGGCAAGTCTTTCTTTCCTCACATCTTGGGGCCAGAGGTGTGGTGTGAGGACCTCTGATACATCCCCATAGCTGAAGTGTCTTGAAGGCCAGCTTCTGGTCCCTTCCAAACCATGCCTGCCTGAGGGCCCTAGGGTATGGTGGCCTTCCACATGGCAAGGCTGGCTTCCCAGGGCCTGGGTTAATGGCAGAAGGGCTGAATGGGAGGTCCACAATGCTGCCTTCTGACTGAAGGGGGCTCCAAGGTCGTGGTATCTACCCAGACCCTGTACAAGGAAGGGACAGCTGATCGTGCAATGGGGGCAGGAGTGGCAAGGGGGCAGCATGGTGACCTACATGCGGATCTGGGTGTTTTTCAGAGTGACGTTCAGATCATCCAGGGCCTCCTCCATCTCCTGTGTGTTCTGAATCAGGGACAGGTTCTGTTCCTCTAACTGTGTGAAGACATCCAAGAGCTGTTGGGGCTCAGTGAAGTACAGTGCCAGCTCCTGTGAGGGGTAGGCAGAGAGGGTGCTGTATAGGATGGGGCCTGGTGGAGCAGTGTAGAGTACTTGATTGGGGGTGCAAGAGGGGAGAGAGCCCTGCCACAGACCTCCCCATCGCTGTCAGTGTCGTCTTGTGATGGCACAGTAGGGCTTGACCTGAGGACAGACAGTGGGATCAGAGCTCCTGGACCAGTCTAGGCCACAAGTGGCAAGGGGGGGGGGGTCAAAGGACTAAAGACATGAATGGAACCTGTTCCCTACCTCTCCCTTCCCCCATACTGCACCAGCCCCCATCGAGGTCCCACAGTCAAGAAACACTCAAAACTCAGTCATGAGTCCCCAGTTAGAAGACTACCTTCTCTTGGTCCACTAGCTTACTCTGCCCTGATCTATACTTTCTTTACCCTCACTTACATTGTACATACCTTCCTACTTACCATTTGTTTTGAGTGCCCCTCTGAGGCCACCTGGATTGGGTCTGGTTACCTGCCTCACTCATAGCCATTGGGCATACCAAGCTCTTCCCAGCTGACTGCAAGCAGCACCACACAGGGCAGGGACTGTCCTGAGACAGCTCACAGGGATGCAGAGGCTGCTTTGCCACCACACTGCATGGACGCCACGTCCACGTGCTTTCCAGCCCTTCCCAGTGATCCCCACCCACTCCAACTGGACTGTGCCCAGGAGCTACAGGTGTGTTATCTGGGGGACAGGTGCCCAGGGATGCGAGGTAGAGACGGAGATACACAGGTGCGTAGCTCAGCTCAGTCACTGACTCAAGGAGCTTCAGGAGACTGCTGTGCCCCGCTGCTTTGAATCCACCGCCAAAGGGATATGGTCCTCCCGATTGTGACCTTGTGCAGTTCACAATCCATCCAGTTGTGTTCACCTAGCTCCCCGCTTTTTGTTTTGTTTTCTTTTTTGAGACAGGGTTTTCTGTGTAGCCCTGGATGTCCTGGAACACATACTATAGACCAGGCTGGCCTCAAACTAAGAACCCACCTGACTGCCTCCTGAGTGCTGGGATTAAAGGCGGACACCACCACCACCCCGCCAGTTCCCAGCTTCTCAAACTGTGGGTCCCAATCTCATGGGGAGTTATGTAGTTAAATGTGAGGGGAAAAACTGGGCAACAGTGAAAGGTCTCCTAACATGCAACGACCATAAATAATTAAAAGTCAAACAAAGGAAGTATAATTAATCTGGGGTGTTTTGGACAGCACTCACCCATGTTGCATTGTGCATTCACTGCAGACTTGGTTCTGAGTACACACATGCACTTTTCACTGTGCATGCTGTTACACCATACACCACCAATAATGTTGCCTGGAACCACCTCGGCTCAGATCCTAGGCTCAGGCTCAAGACTACATTGCAAACTGCAAGGCTTTTACTGTGCATCCAATATTCTGGGACTCTGAAATATGGGGCCTTGCTGAGCCTTCTGGGATAGCCAACAGACAGGAAAAGCTGCCCTGCCCCGGCACGTGTCTTTCATTGAGGAACAGCCACTCCACTCTTCTTTACTGTGCTGTCATTAGGGCTACTGACTACCTCAGTCACCCCAGATACCTGGGGCAGCCTTATGGGGTGACCTTCAGCTGGTTTCCCTCTCCTCATCCTCCCCAATAGTCACATAAAATGTCTTGCCCCTCCCCTGTGACCCTGCCATGCTGGCTGTCTCCTTTAATGGCCTTTGCTTCCCCCCAGCCCCTGGAGACCACTCACAGTCTGGAGTCCAGCTCACTATACAGGCTGGGTTGGCTGATCTGGCCAACCTGCGGGAGGCTCTGACTGCTGGATGGGGCATGCCCAGACCGTGTAAGCTTTGGGGATTTCTTCAAGCTCTGAACTTCTGGGGAGAAGGGGGGGGAGGTTTGTATGTGCCCTTGGCATGAGGTGTGTGTCCCTTCTGGACTGGGGCAGTCATACCTTTCCACAGCAAGGCTGTCTTGCTTTTGCCAGACGCTACAGGAAGCAAATGAAAACCCCATCAGACCATTGCTGGACCCAGACTTTCCATGGTAATTCAGGCTCCCAGTCCAGGAGAAGAAGCAGAGAAATGCTTGGGAAGAGAGCCCTTGGTTTGACTGGAAAGCCCATGTCCCTGTGGGAAGGCTTGAACTGTGAGCTCTTTGGGTGTTCAAAGTAGGTACTCCTATGTGTGGAGCCAGTCATGAAAGAAAGTACCAGATGAGGTCCCATATATACAGGGTTCCTTCAAGCTGGGTAAAGGTTCTCTAAACCACTACCAGGATCCACCCTTGGGGGGGCACCCTTCTCCTTGCCCTACCTTTTTCCCCTAATAAGGTGGCCATGCTGCTCTCCTTGGTGAACTCCCCAGGCTCCTTGGCCTTTTTAAGAGCTTGGCGCTTCATCTTCTGCTCTTCTAACCACTCCTTGGGTGACAGCTTGTACAGGAAATCCTTGTAGATCTTGTAATGCTGCAAAGTATCTTCGAATTTGGAGATTTCACTAGGCTCAGAGAGAAATGCAGAAAGTTAGGCAGTGTCTGCCACCAAGTCCTAGCTAGAAGCAGCTGGGAAGGGACCCTGCCCTGCAGGAGTCAGAACAGCCAGGATTTCCTAAGTTGTGACCCTCTGTGACCTACAGGGTCTTATTCCATGGGAATAAAGGCTGCTGCTCTCAGCCTGGACCACAATGGTCCTGTGTCCTGATGGTGTGGCCTCAGGAGAGCCACTGAGTCTCAGCATCATCAACACCCATAAAACAGGCCACAGCTTCCCACAGAGTTTGAGTGCTTGAGAGGCCTTTGTGGTCCTAGGTAACCCTTGAGTCCAGTGAAGTGAGAGAGAAAGGTGCCCCCTGTACTCTACCTTTTGATGGCCATGATCTGGCCTGTGAGTTCCCGGATCTCAATGATCTTCTCCACCTTGATCTTGGTCTCTTTCTCAGCCCTGGGGAACCAGGAGGCCAATTTAATGGATCATTAAAGATCAATCAGGAATGGATGAAGCCATTGCCTTGGCCTCGGGCACAAGTCAGGTGGGGAGATAGGGGTGTAGCTAGGGGTAATGACCATAGGTTGAAATCAGGGCCTGGCTAGGGCTCAAGGTTCAGGTCCAGGTAAGATAGGAGTAGAACTGGTTTGGGTGTGGTTTTCACTGGCAAGGTCACAAGGACCTGAAGGCTCACAGTCTCATGGCTTGCACTGAGCTGCGGTCATTCTCCCTGAGGAACTCATCAAACAAGTTTGCATCCTTCTCCAGGAACTTCTCAGCTCTCTCCAGCCTCCTCTCCTCCCGGGTTGCCAGCATTTCTAGCCGCTGGATTTCGTTTCGCTTCATTGCCAAGGCATACTGTGAACCATTAGAGCATGAAGGTACCTGGGTGAGCCAGAGCCAAGCTACAGACCCTCAGCTGGATATAGCCATTCCCACCTGGAGGAGGAACATGTTTCGCTTCTGTTGCATATAGTCATTCAATGATTCAGGCTCCACATTCTTATCTGCAACAAGACCCAGAAGGTGAGTAGGGGAGAGAGGCTGGAGCCCAGGCTGGAATTAGGTACCTAAGACAATCCGCAGAGGAAGCTGGGGTCCTGCTGCCTACCCAGGGTGTTACAGTATGATGGGGCTGAAAAAAGGGGAGAAAAGGCTCCCTCAGCATATAGCCAACCTCCCACATCTGTGTGGTGCTTCCTTGGATTCAACCAATGGATCAGTATATGGAAGAGAATCATATTTGCACTATAGTTAAACAGAATTCCTTTGTCACTACAAACAACTGTCCACATAGAATGCATATTGAGTCCACAATGTATAGATATATGGATGACTTAGAGAATACAGGTGGGCATAAATATAACTTGAACATCACTGTGGGTTCTGATACCAAGGGGGCTCCAGGAAGTTGTCCCCTGGGATGCTGAGAGGTGACTGCTAGGCTCTACATGGTTGGTGACTATCTGCCTTGGGCCTCTCTTATGATAGGACCCTCACAACTCATGAGGTTGGCATAGAGAGAGGAGTCCAGTGGTGGCCATGACCTATCAAATGCTGCAGTGTGACCAAGATGACCAAGACCTGGAAGGCAAATTTCAGTTATGACCTCCTCACTGTAGCTGAACTGCCCATTGCCTGTGATTGGCTGGTTGTTGGGTGGGCCTAAGCCTCTACAAGAGGAGCTTGCTCTACTGGTGCAGACCATGCAGTCTCTGTGTGATCAGCGTGTCCTAGAACTGTGGCCCAGCAAGACAGAGCTCTCCAAGGTATGTGGTGTCAGACACACAGAGAGAGGGCCTTTCTTAATCATCCCATATTCCTGCTCCTGCACAAGCTGCACATGACCTTGGGTCATGGCCAGCTTCCAGGCAGTGTTGTTGCGGAAAGAGTGCAGCTGCCGGGCCTCAGCCATCAGCTCCTGGTCCTCCATCTCCTCTTCTAGCTGCAGCTCCCGGCGCAGGCTAGTGTGCTTGGCGGACACCTTGGATGCATACGTCATCTTCTGGTGCACCCTCAGTATCTTCTTTTGTTCACGTTCCTGTGGGGGTGACAGGCAGTCAATGGATCCAGGGTCTTGTCAAATGCATGTCTCCAGTGCCAGATGCATGTCTCTAATGCCAGAGGCTGAAGGGGTCCACACATAGGGAGACAAGCACACACTCACACATACACCTGTACTGAGCACTCTGTTGTTGGTGCTCTTAGAGAGGCTGTGGGCTCTTGCACACACCCTCTAGGGTTGAACAGGACAATGACCACCTGAGGATGGGACCGGGAAGAGGCAGCTATACCAAACACAGGTGCAAGTTCAGTGTGCAGCCAAATAACAAATAGCATGGCATGGCTAAGAGATGATCACCTGTCCCTTCACCCAAAGTCCCCTTTAACTGAGGCCAAGAATTGCTAAAACTGATAAAAGGTTTAGGGAACTTAAACCTGTTTCCAAATGGCTAGTAATTCCCTCTGCAGGATGTCCTGTCAGCTCACTGGAAGCTTACTGGCTGGCTCCACTGCCCTGCTCCTGTGTGCTACCCACAGGGAGCTCTCATGATCTATCTATAGACACTCCCTGTCTATAGCAGCTCTCAAGCCTAAGTGCTATCTAGCATTGTAGGCTTTGCAATGAAGTCTCCCCATTCAGAAAGATTCTCAGCATCAGTCTGTTTTCTGCTGGGACCCACCAGTTGCCACAATCCATTATCTGATAATCCTGAAGAATCTCAGCTGGGTACAAGGGTGTGGTACTCGGTGAGGAGGGGAGTAAGTGGAGGAGGGGTGCAGCAGGTGGGGGAGGGATGCAGCAGGCGAGGAAGGGTGCAACAGGTGGGGGAGGGGTGCAGCAGTTAGAGGGGATGCAACAGGAGAAGGGGTGTGGCAGGTGAAAGAGGGGTGCAGCAGGTGGGGGAGGGGTGCAGTAGGTGAAGGAGGGGTACAGTAGATGGACTGCATTGTCTGGGCTTGTCTGCTGTTCTGTTTTGGGCCTGTGGGATGCAGGACTGCCCTGGATCCAGGTCACATGACTAAAACAAGAGGCAACAAGCTGGGATGCAGGTAAGATGGGGGGGGTGTTCGGGCACTCCCTGTGGGATTCCAAGCAGGGGAGAGGACCTGTGGTAAGATGTGAGACAGGCCTTGAAGGACATGAAGAATGCTGGGTGAGAATGGCATTCCACACAGGGAAAGCAGGAGAAGTAGAGAGCAGAGGGGAGCCACCTGACTGAGGCCCAGTCAGACAAGGTGGGAGAGCCAAGCAGGGTCTGCACTTGACTTCTTAGGGAAAGCGAGTGCTCTGGACTGAGTGAGTTGAGGATGGAAAGCATTTACCTGAGACAGGAGGAACAGAGCGCAGGGAAGCTTCTCAGAAGAGGCTGACCCAGGCCCAGATACTTACTGCAATGGCTTTATTCCGCTCCTGCTCTCTGAACAAGAAGAAATCCACATCCCCTGACATATGGAAAGGGTTACTTGAGGGGTCAGCTATAGTCACATGCCCTGGAGAAGGAAAAAATAGCTCATGTCTCAGGGTCCTCGTGACTTTCTACTCCTCATGGAATACAGCACCACTGAGTGTTCTTCAATCCAGCCACACCAGTATCTTCTCCTGGGTCCTTAAGCCCCGTAAACTTGCCTCTGTGGTTTATCTTAGGGGAGCTGGTCTCCTGCCTGGCATGTGTCTCACCCACCTGCCTCTGGCCTGGTGTGAAAATCCCAGCAAGGCTCCATTCCCAGAGAAAGGAAGCCAGAGCCTCTGGCCAAAAGTGATGGAACTGAACAGGTTTCCTATGGGTAGGGCAAGTGGGGTACAGGCCAGGCCAACTCCTGGAGGCCCCAGAGAGATGGGCAGAAATCCATCCAGGGAACCAGAAGCAGGCCCCAAGCTGGGACTCATGCTGGTCATGTCTTTCTCCTCTACGCTGATTCAGACCCTAGTGTGAGTTCCAGGGGTCCCCGGGTCCCCATCAGTGTGAAAGTCCAGGACAGCTGTGGAAGGCGAGAGGAGTACTGGTGTAGTACAGACTGTTAAGGAGCTCTGGGAGAGAGCAAGGGTGTGTCTGCTTTCAAAGACCTCTGCAGCCACACTTAGGGCCACACGGAGTTTTGGTCAATGGAATGTGAGCCAGAGCTGTTCAACGGGACCACTGGGATGGCCCGATCCATCTGAGGCTGAGTAATGAGAGCGTCGTGTTTGTAGTGAATCAATTAATGATGTGGGAAGACTCAGCCTGTCATGGGCAGTACCATTCCTTGGGTTTGGGACCTGGACTGAACAAGAGTGGAGAAGATGCACTCCAGGCTTGTAAGCCTGCATTGACTCCCGGCTGCTCTTGGCTGGCAGTTTTCAGTTCCCGCTGCCTTGGCTCCCCTACTATGAGGGACTGTGACCTGGAGCTGGGAGCTAAGAAAAGCCCTTTCTCCCTAGTTGCTTTTGAGGGAAGGGGCGCATTTTGTCAGCAATAGAAAACAAGGGCTGGGAGTTTTCTCTTTTTGGGTTCCTTTCTTCCTGCCTTGAGTCAGACACGGTTGTGCATATCAGCCCTCCCATGACCATGAGACAATCTTGTATTTGAAAATTCTGGTGAGACAGAAAGACTTAGGGCCTGGTCACCCGGATGCCTTCTCGGGTTTTGAACCTCAGATCTGACTCATTTCCCACTGATTACTCCACTGCCAACCCTCACGTTTCTGTTGAGTTTTGCCTAACAGGAAGATTAACACCCCCCTCTGCTCTGCACCTTGGAAACCAACCTGACGCACCCTAGGAAAGGGCCATGCACCCCACTCCACCCTGCACCCTGGAGGCCAACCTGTCACACCCTAGAAAAGGGATCAGGCTTTGCCTCACCTACCCTGCTGGGGAAACTACCTTTGCTTTTCTTTCGAGGTTTCTTTTTATCTTCAATGAAGGAAGAGGAGCTGTTGTTCATGAACTCCAGGGTGCTTTCTGGCGAGACACAAAAGCAACGTGAGAGCCACAGCAATGGTGCCCTGGCCCTGAGAGCTGTGAACACACAGCGAGGGTAGTGGTACTGGATTCCAGATGCTCAGGGCGCCAGCTTAGCCACCTTTCTGAGCCTCCAGGTCTACAAGTGAGATGCAGATGCTGGCTTTGCTGAGAAGTAAGACTGTATGAAGCCATGAGCATCCCTTCCCTGAAAACCGGCAGGAGGCAGCTGCTTCATGTCTTCCCTTCCCTCAACCCCCTTGATAGCTCCCTGTAAGCAACGTGCCACTGACTCCTCCCATGGCGGAATGGAAATGTCAATATCACATTCCTTGGGAAGCCCCACCCCCTCCCACCTGGAAAGGGTTTGCTAACCTGGCCTTGTTACAAGAAACCTAAGGTGAAGGGCCAAGTTCCCTGAGGCTGGTTCATATCTTTCTTCAGGTGATTCAGGCATTGGGGTCCAGCTGCTTTACTGACCTTGTCACCTGACACCCACAGCAAAGGGCCTTGCAGGCCCCTCCCAAGACAACTAGAATTCCAGTGTCCTGGAGCCCCAAACCCTGCCAGGGGAACCAGAAGAGAGTAGAACTGAGCTGTGAGGGTAAGTCAGGAATGACTGTGATCCCCAGTGCCCTGGGATGGAGGAAGTCAGGCCTGAATGGTCCCAGGTAGAAGGGTAAGGATAAGCAGAGCCCTGGAGGCCCAGCAATGTGTCTGAGCACAGGAACACTCAATCTGAAGCCTGGGATACTACAGGACTGAGTACAGTTTCACCGTAGCAAAGGATGGGGCAGATGAGGGGTGAGCTATCCTGTGTTCCCCAGAGCTCCCTCCTGACTACTTCCTAGAGTCTATGGGAAGTTTTCCTGTAGTAACATTTGATTATCCCGTCATAAAAATTAGAAGATACTAAAAGCTAAACGCTAAACACAAACACAACAAAGCAAACCAAAGTCAAAACTGTACTTCAAATCTTCATTCTTTTTTTTTATTGAGAAAAGGAAAAAAAAGTTTCCGCCTCCTCCCAGCCTCCCATTTCCCTCCCCCTCCTCCCACCCTTCTTCCCCTCCCCCCACTCCTCTCCCCTTCCCTCTCCAGTCCAAAGAGCAGTCAGGCTTCCCTGCCCTGTGGAAAGTCCAAGGTCCTCCCCCCTCCATCCATGTCTAGGAAGGTGAACATCCAAACTGGCTAGGCTCCCACCAAGCCGGAACACGAAGTAGGATCAAAACCCCGTGCCATTGT
>NW_026067996.1:248390-306473 GCF_014885135.2 Alexandromys fortis
GCAAAAAAAAAAAACAGAGAAAATACTCTATTGTCTATCTTATCTTTGTAAGTCTAAAGTTTTATACCTAATTTACCTTAACTTATAACTAAGGAAAACTTTTAGTCTATTTAGTTTTTTACTCCATCAGAGACCCCGGAAGGGTATAATATTACCTGTTTTTTAATATATAGTTTTAGTATGTTAAAGTTAAAAAACTTACTTTTTAATTAAACAAAAGAGGGGAAATGTGGACTATTTCTTTATACTGTGTAAATATACATCACTATGATTGGCTTAATAAAAAAGCTGACTGGCCAGTAGTTGAACAGGTAGAGGTTAGGTGGGGCTGGCAGACATAAAGAGACCATGAAGAGGAGGAGGAGTCTCAGAAGTCATGAGGAGATGCAGAGGAAGTAGGAGATGAACTTGCTGTACTAGGGAAAGGTGACAAGCAACATGGCAGAGCGTAGATAAGAAATATGGTTAATTTAAAATTTAAGAGTTACTAGCTAGTAACAAACCTGAGCTATAAGTAATAAGTCTCAGTGTGGTTATTTGGGAACTGGCTGGTGGGAGAGAAAAGTCCATCTATACATGGCTTCTTCCATAAACAGGTATTTCATGTTTGTTCTTGGAACTGCGGAGACAATTTTGTTTTGGACAGTGAGGGTAGAGCTGGATGACAAAGTCAGCTGTGTGTTTGTCTTTGCATTTATTGGTTCAAATTGTCTATTTTATGTGTCTTTTAATGCAACTTAAAATCTATGTCCATGGCTCATTCATATGACTCGCACACAGCCCCTGGGAGTATTTTCAGTCTTTTACCATTTCCCAACTTTGCGATGGGTTCTGTGGATCACCAAGCACTATTGGCCCAGGTCTCTTGCACTGCCACCACTGCACAGCCCCAGGCTCTGCTCTGCACACTCCTGCCTCTGAGGACCCACCAACAACAGACAGGCCTCCACAGCCACTCTGGGTCCACTCAATCTCCTGAGCGCTCAGAGCGTCCCCTGGTGGTCAAGAGGAAGCTGTTATTGGCGCAACCAAGGCAGTCCTTCATGCAAATGAGGGACTGCCAAAGGAAAACACAGTTGGTGAAATGCCACATTCCCTTTCTGGATTTAGATACAAGGACACACCCTGTTCTAGACTTGGTGCAACAGTAGCAGAAGGTAGCAGCGGAGGTGGGGCCGAGAGGGGTGAGGGGGGTTCCAATGTGGGCAGAGTAGACAGAGACCCCGAAAGACAATAGAAAGAGGGGAAAGGTTGAAACCCAGGGAAGAGAAACTGCAGCCAGGCAACAAGAGGAGTTCCTAGAAGACACCAAACACCGAAGGCTGAGGGCAGGAGTTGCAGTGCTGAAGCCTCCCCTCTCATCTTCGTGCAGCCTCTGGGATGTGCCTTGCCTGCTTCTTCTCCTCCGGGAGTTGGGCTCACGAAGAGCAAACAATCAGGACATCCCTACTTCAATCAGTGGGGGAACCCTGCCTGACCCCATTGACCTTTCACCAAACAAGAGTGTGACTGCTTTTACTCGGGGTGTCCTCTCCCCAGCATGGCCAAGAGACTTATGGGACCAGAACCAGTTTGCCATTCAGAGGGCCCGAGAGGTTCCCAAGGGAGGGAAGGCTGTTACCAGATCTTCATGGAGCCGATATGGCTTATCCTCTGCTCACATGCTTCACCCCCAAACCCTTGCTTCCCGGGCTGCCCACCAATGCAGACCTGATCTAGGGGCTTCTCTTGACATGACTACTGAACTTTCCTCTAAGTCAAAAGACCATTTGGGGAAGTTGTGCTGGGCCTGCCAGCAAGAGACCATCACAGCTGGGCTGTTGGATCATATTAAAAAGGGGAGGGGAAAGGTGATAGAGCCCTCACCAGAGTATCCAGCCACCCCTCCTAACCAGCTTCTATAGACATATAGTCTTGGGTCTTGGGAGAGGGGGGCTCCATCTATGTGATATAGGAAAGCCATCATCTCACCTTCGGGAAAACCACCCACCCTTCTGGAAGTAACTCCTCACCCAGGCTCTCCATTAGGGGTTCTCAATCTCCCTAATGCTGTGACCCTTTGATACAGGTCCTCATGTTGAGATGACCCCAACCATAAAATCAAGTTTATTGATACTTCATAACTGCAATTTTGCTACTGTTATGAATTGCAATGTAAATATGTATATTCTGGTGGTCTTAGGAAACCTCTGTTCAGCCCCCAAGGTGGTCAACAGCCACAGATTGCTAACCACTGCTTTATAAGGAAAACCCATAAACCCATTGGTTCCAGACGAACTTTAGTGGAAACATCCCTCAGTTTGATGTTGGTGACCTTGGTAGAAGGAAGTAGACACTGTTGGTGTCTCTCTCTGGGAAGGGATTTTAGTCACAAGATACTAAAATACTTCAGGAACTGTCTGTCCTTTGGCAAGGCACTTGCAGATCAGAGGCATTTTTGTTTCATGGGTCTCTAAGGCATAATAATTAAACCTTGAAATGTAACTTTGGCTCTCACTCCTGTCTCAAAACACACACACACGAGAGCGAGAGAGAGAGAGAGAGAGAGAGATATCAATTCCAGGAAGGCTGGAAGCATGACAGCCCTAGGAGGGGTGCCTTAAGTTTCTGATGGAGCGTCATGTGCCAGGGAGACCAAAGTGACTTTATCTTCTAGAAACCTGGGCCAGGTTAATTGCTGATAGAGCATCAGGTGGCTGAGGGTCAGGCCACTCCCTCAGCCCCACTGGCTCTTGCTCTAGGACAGTTAGACATTGATCTGACATTTTGAAATCTTTGATAGAGTATTAAAAGACAGAACTTAGAAAGAACCCCTGTAGCTTAACCACAAACCATAAAGAACCCATCCCCAAGTGGGCAAATGACAGCCACTAAGACCTTGACAATAGAGAAGTTACAGTCAATCCCCAGATGAGACACCACATCGCTTGCATTAGGGCCACTTGTCAACAAATGGCAAATGCAGTGACAGTTGGTGTTGCCAAGGATGAGGACTGGGAACAGTGGAGACATAGCTACCAAGAAAGCAGTCCGGCAGCTCTTCTGAAGAGCTCAGAACCAAATGCACATCTCAAAGCCATTCTAGTCCTAGATTCTGCATCACAAGGAAGATGGGGCAATGAAATAGGGCATGGAGTAGAGACAAAGGCAGTGAGGCCAGGGTCCCAGTGTGTGATCCCTCACCCCATAGGCTTCAGTGTCTCAGTGTAGACTGGGTGTGGAAGACCTGTTCTGTCTGCACACCTCTCCACTATGAGCTGACTGCAGACATGTTCAGATGACACGCCAAATCTGGGCACCAAGGGCTGAGGCAGAGCCAAGATTTTGCTGTTCCTTAGGGTACCACAGCATATCCTATGCATGTACATTCATGCACCCGCATGCATGTCCTCGCACCCCTGGAATCAAACAAAGTAAGAATAGTCAAGGACCTGGTGGTCCTGGGTTCTATATGAAAATGAGATGAACAAGCCATGGAGAACAAGCCAGTAAGCAGCGCTCCCCCATGGCCTTGGCATCGGCTCCTGCCTCCAGGTTCCTGCCCTTCATAAACTCCTACCCTCTGAACTTTGGATAATAAGCTGTTCGATGGAACTGCGAGTGAAATAAACCCCTTCCTCCCAAGTTGCTTTGGTCATGGTGTTTCATTGCAGCAATAGTGGGCTGGTATCTCAGTGGCTATTGGCTGAAGGAGCAGAAGGAGCTCCCACAACACCTGACTTTATATTTTATTTTTAAAAACACTAGCCAAGAGCCATCAGTGCCCAGACACTGGAAGAATGGTTTCTTGTCTTTTTAAGGAGCAGAGCAGAGGAATAGCTCTCCCCCCAAAGAGGGAGAGCTGCTTATGCTGCCTCCCCAAAACTCAGAAGCACCTCCTATGTCTCATCTCCCCTCTTTCACCAGCACAGTGGCTGACACCAGCAAGGGGCCTGGTACAGATGTGTGAAACAGCTGTGGTCTCACAGTTACCCCCGATGCACAGGACATGTGGACAGGAGTGCATTGTGAGCCACATATGTGGATGGCCAGCTTTGTCTATCGATGGTTACAGGCTGACTTTGGATGGTTAGTGAGCTGACTTGACTAGATTTATGTCAACTTGACACAAGCTGGAGTCATCCGAGAAGAGGGAACCTTGGTTGAGAAATTGCTTCCATAAGATCTAGCTTACAGCCTGCATGGCATTTTCTGAGTTAGTTATTGATGTGGGAAGGCTCAGCCCATTGTGGGTGTTACCACTCTAGGAAGGTGGTTCTGGGTGCTCTAAGAAAGCAGGCTAAGAAAGTTACGAAGGGCAAGCCAGTAAGTAGTACTTCTCCATGCCTCTGCGTCAATTCCTGCCTCAAGGTTCCTGCCCTGACTTTCCTCAGCGATGGACTATACCTGGAAGTGTAAGAGGAACAAACCCTTTCTTCCCCAGCTTGCTTTTGGTCAAGGCGCTTATCACAGCAGTGAACCTTCTGAGACAGCCAGGTTGCAACTCCCAGGATGCAGTGTGCTCTCTGAAAGCCAGGTTCCTCTGAACTGCCTCAGGAAGCTGCTGCTTCCAGCCCTGCCCACCAGAGAAGGTCTGCCCATCTGACCCTACCTGGTGGCCATGAGTGAAGCTCTTTACAGATAGGGGCCTGCACCACAACCTGGCTTCCAGGAAAACGATTTTGGCCATTTAGTCAAAAACCCTCTATCATGAGGGTCAAGTTCTGAGCTAGATATTCTCAACCGTGTATCCCTGAATGGGACCTGTACTAGCTAGCTGCTGAGGCAGTAGGCTGGTCCTTCAGTCCCAGCCTCTACAGGAAGGTGTGGTCATCTCTGGACACCCTCTGACCTCCCAGCTGACTTAGGCAAGCCAATCCCGGGTGGCCTGGTTTTCTACACATGCCCCAACCCTCAAGCCTTTCAAGCTAACACCTGCTGTTTTGCCTCAGTGCTACAGGGTTGCCTCCAATTTAACAACCCCACCCCAGGCCCCTCTTACAGGATTGCCTCCAACTTAACAACCCCGCCCCAGGTCCCTCTACAGGAGGATGGCATCTTCTTATGGTAGTGGAGTTTTCCTGTACTGTTTTGTGTTGAGAGGTGACATCTATTTCAGCCTTTATTTTTAAATACTTCCAGACAAGAGAGAGGAGGAGAGAGAGATAGTGAATATGGGGGCGGGAGACTCTAAGTATCCTTGTGGGAGCAAGTATGCATAATAGTTTGTTTTTTGAAAATACACAGTGTCCATTGTCAGCAGCTGGTGATGAAGCACATTCTGCTCATGCTGTGGGATTTTGAATCTTCTGGAAAGTATGAAATGTCTCCAGTTTTTTATTTTTTGTTTTGATAGCTTTTTTCATCAGGGTCTCAGTATGTAGCCCAGGCTGGCCTCAAACTCCCGATCCTCTTGCCTGATTTGCCTCAGTGCTGGAATTACAGGTATGCACCACCCCTCCTGAGAATGCTCAGTGTGTGGGCTCGTGGGAAAAGCAGAGTGCAGAAGGGCATTTTTATTGTGCGCTTGAAAGGACACACTGTGGGCACAAGTTTCTGCTTAGATGTGCACAGAGCTTGCTTGGAGGGGTGTCTGCGCATCACCACAATGTCCTGCGGAGATGTTGGGGGTAGGCTTTCAAACAGCTGTGTGGGGGACTGAAAATACACTTTTGAAGCTTGGACCAAGGAGGACTTGCCCAAAAAAAACACATTAAGTTGGGATTTAAAAGCTGAAAGGAGCAGAGAACACAGGGACGATGGCACTGTCCACCTGACAGCCTACCTAGGTGCCACCCCGAGTGAGCACCTATAGCGTGCATGTCCATTTGGCCTGAGAAGGGACTTTTCACCCATACTGGGACCTCCTCCAGGCTCAAAGTAGCAACCACAGCAGAAGAAAGTGGAGAGACCTGCTTCTGTTCTGGTTTTCTCTCCTGACCCACAACCGTCTGCAATGTCTTCTTTCAAATCCACGCACTCAAGTCTGTATCTCCATAGCACCTTAGAATGTGACCTTGCTTGTAAATAAGGTCATTACAGACGCATTTGCAAAAGTTGAGAACATTCTGACATAAGCCCAAGTCCGCTGTGCTAATAAAAGGGACACTGGGGCACAGACCCACACAGGAGGAACACTATGGAAGTGTGGAGGCAGAAATGGGCAGTACCCTTAAAGCCAAGGGCAGAGAGGCCTGGGTCAGAGTCTTTCCCACACATCAGAAGGCACCAGCCCTGTCCATCTTCCTGTCACTCATGGCCACAGAAGCTGTGCAACAGGCTTTTATCCCTGGTGGATCTGCATCACAGCAGCCGTAAGAAACTCATACATGGTGTTGATTTAGAGCCCTTGAGTGAATTCACACCTCACTGTCCAGGGCTCCAGGGTTCCTTTAGACCTCTGGGAGCCCCGACCCAGCTCAGTACTTACTGTCATTGACCACTTTCAGAGGGAGCACCGAGGAATGTGCCTCGGATGCCATGGCTGAGGACCAATCGGTGAGCTTGGCCTTAGCTGAAGGAGATTCTCGCCTGGGGAGAGACACTGTATGTGAGTGGGTGGTCTCCAAACCCACAGCCCACCTTGACCCTGAGTGGCTGACAACAGTTGGCATTTCCGCTATGTGGCCTACCACTGCCTATCCTAACACAACCCTGTATCCAGGTTTGGTAGGATCCACTGTCCCCAGCATAGGCACAGCTCAGCTGCCAGAATCATCCTGTTCTTAGAACAGCTTTGGTCAGCCTGGGCCTCTGTGCAGCCTTTCACCTGAGGTTAGGGGTTGGGTGGGGGTGGGGTGGAGGCTTCGCACTTTAAATTCAGGCTCAGTTGTCACTCTGGGAGACTTTCCTGCACCAGTGCATGTAATGACCTTACATTTTCTTCTTTCTGAGTTCAAGTGGTTACCACTTAAAAGGCTTTTATTGCCCATTTCTCCCAGAATGCAAGCCGCAAGAAAACGAGGCCTGTATTCCTCCAGTCAGAGTCCCTGACCATGTCCTGGGCATTCTTCAAATAGAAACAAGTTTTCCTGTCTGCAGAGGCTCAGCCAGAGTTCCTAACCATCCCCAGGAAGGGCTGGGAATGGAGCCTAGGGTTACTTGCAGTTTGAGCTATTCCCTCCCTGCCTCAGTCCCTTTGGAAGAGGAAATAGCGCCCGGAATCCAGCCTCCTAACACCCTGAGCTCCTTCTGCCACGCCATGCCCTGGGGGCAAGAATGCAGCAACAAGGGAAGGGTGCTTAAATTAGGCCTGCCAGAAAGGACATGGAAAAGAGCAAAAAGGGGTGCAGAGTCTTGCAAAGGGTGCTGGATTTTGGGCCGGCACCCATGACCACCCCGCCTGAAGTCCCCAGCCAGGCCCTGCGCACACCCACCAGCCGCGCGCGCACCCGGTTCGCTCCGAAGTCTCAGTCTGCAGAGTGAGTTCTCAAGTCTTCTAATCCTGAACTGCGTTTAAAATGCCAAGGCAACCACTCTCACAAGAGCTGTGATGTCACAAAGCCCCGGAGGCGGCCCCGGGCACCCAAGGCGGGCGGGCGCAGAGTCCTGTGCAGGAATGTAACCGCTAAAGAGCTAAAAACCCGAGACAGGGAAGAGACAGCCACCAGGAGTGAAGCCAAGTTTGGGTTGTTGCAGCCTGGGCAACAACCTACGCAGCAGTGTCTGCTCCCCCCTCCCTGCGATTCTCCTGCCCACCCTTAAGGAGTTTGCTGCAGCTGGGGTACACCCAGCAGCCTGGCTCCTCAGGGGATGTTTAGGGGTCTTTGGAGTTGGGGCGGGAGTCTAGAGTCGTTCTCCAAAACAGTCTACAGGCCAGGAATGTGTTAAAGATAATCCCTCTTAGCTTCTGGCTCTACTGAAGGTCACTGGCGCCACCCGTTGGGTAGAAAGAAAGATACTAGGCAGGAAGGCCAGGGGTGGGATTGTGGAGGCTGCTCTGGAGTTGGGTGGTGGGGGATCCTTGAAACACCAGATGGGACGGTAATATTCTGTAGGGTAGTCCAGCCATGGGAGGACCAAGCAGAAAGTATTGTGGGCCCTGCTTGTGGTTTGTCCCCTACGTGGGTATTTTTGTGCAGCTGGTTTTAAATACCCCTTAGAAACAAGTTGCTCCCAGCACCCTGGACCTGGAGGCCCTTGCACTGTGCTCTAGAATCTTCAACAATCTGGCCTCAGCTTTCTTTCACTCTGAATAGCTGGACAACCCACACACACACACACACACACACACACACACACACACACACACACACACAAACCTGCACCAGATTTGAGGGTCAGCAAACCAAGAGATGTGCTTATTAATTCAGACATTCAAACAAATATTTCAGGAATGGTTTGTCTTTTATACCACGGGACTTTTAGGAATCTAGAAAAATAAGCCACCCAAAGAGAAGGAAACAAACGAGGGTGCTAACAGTCCTAATATTGGCAGGCTTGTCCCGAGGCTCCCTGGAACCCATACAGGAACCCGTGTGAATCTAAGTCCCTAGAAGCCACGCCTGTGTTAAACATTCTACAAGCTAGAGCAGGATTGCTGCAGGGCTAGAAACAAATTATCGTAGGCAATTACTAGCCCTTGAAACAGACTTTTGTTTTGTCTTTTGTTTGTTTTTCAAAACAGGGTTTCTCTGTGTAACAGTCCTGGCTGGCTGTCTTGAAACTTGCTTTGTAGACCTGGCTAGCCCGGAATTCTCAGAGATCAGCCTGCCTCTGCAGGGATTAAAGGCATGCACCCCCACCAGCCCGGGAAACAGCCATTTATTGATCACATCTGTGATTGATGGAACATTCTTGTGATTGTTAAGTAACTCTCTTTGGAATGTTCTGACCCCTAAATTCCTTCTGAGAGGATTTGAGGCCTATAGCAGAGCCCAGCCCTCTTGGCTGTAACCTGAGTCTGTGTTCCTGGGGCGGGGTGGAGGTGGGGGTGGGCACTCATTTGGCTACATAGTAAATTCTTTCTCCCTGTGAGACAACACAGGTGAGAGCAGTTAACCAGACACACCCTAACTGCCCCCAGCTCCTCTTGTGACCCTCTATTTACAACAATGTTGTGTACTTGAGTTCCTGGAAGCCTGAGAGCAAGCTTGGTAAGAAGTTCTCTGCTGTGGCTCTTGGCTATTTAGGTTAGAAAGAAAATCACCTAGAAGCTGTGGCCTGATATGAAAATTTAAAACAAATTTTTGTTTTTGGTTAGGCACACATGTAAAGGACAAAGAACAACTTATGAGAACCCTATTTGTCCTTCTACGCTGTGGGTTCCTGGGCTCAAACTCGGGTCAACAGTCATGGTGACAAGTGTCTCTGCCTACTGAGATAGCTCTCCATACCTGATTTGGAATGTTTAATCTTAGCCTAACACTATTGGCTGACGAAAGGCTTATTTCAAAAATTGAATGGACCAAGAGGGTGATGGAGGGCTGGGCAGGTGTGCAAGGCAGCCGCTGGTGGACTAAGGGGTGATGGAGGGCTGGGCAGGTGTGCGAGGCGGCCGCTGGTGGACTAAGGGGTGATGAAGGGCTGGGCAGGTGTGCGAAGCGGCCTCTGCAGCCATCCCTCTTCAGCTGTCCTCACAGAGCCCTCAGTGTGTGGGTCTGGACACCCCTACAAAGTTCTTTTCAAAACTATGTCTGTCTAAGGCTTGAAAATGGTTCACAGTAAAATGTTTTCGGAAAAGCTAGCAGTCTTCCTAAAGAGGAACTGACCTATTTTCCTCCTTGAAAAGCAGACCAATCCAGGATCTTGAAGACAGACAAGCAAGAGGAATGGCCGAGAAACAGTCACAAGGCATGGGGAACTCCCAGACCCTGCCCCAAGAGGGCCAGGGCACTAGGCATTGAATGAGGGAATCAGGAGAGAGCCCAAATGTAGTCTGTCAGGGCCACCACTGACCTACTATGTATGCCAGCACCTTGTCCCTTCCCCCAAAGTCTCCGGCTTCCATGATAGGAGGTTTGTTTTGGGAAAGGAGGGGACGCAGGACATCTCCACATGGGAAAGGTGTCACCGATCTACCAAGATGGCAGACACCTCCGGGGGCGGGGGCAGATTTTACATAATCTCTATGGTTCTGGTTTTGTCACAGCAGACATTTCTGATTTTGCATGGCTTGGCAACTTCCTATGGGATGATGGGGTGTGGTAGGGGAATGTCCTTTATTCTGGTGGCAAGTTCCTGTTTCTCAGGAGCCACTTGAGAGTTTCCCTTGGCTCACACTTGAACTGACCCTCCTAGCAGGTGGTAGAGGCCCATACCTTGCTCTGGTCCATTCTTATCTGCCTCCATCTACCAGACATTTCCTCAGCCTCCCTGCCTGCTGGTGACCTGCTAGGTCAAGTGGGTAGGGGAAGAAGAGCCAGCCCTGTCCCTTCACTCTTTATCTCGTGACTTCTCTTGGTGTAGGAGGTTCTTCTGTTGGTGTGTTGCTTTTATTGGTTGAGTAAAGAGACAGATCTGTAAGCCCAGGGCCAGTTCTTGTTCTATTGAGGCTCACCCCAACAGTGGCCCAGAATAGCATAGCACAGTCTCTGCCTTGGGCGAGTGGAAGAATCATCCTACCCATGTACATACCCCCAAAACAGTATTCTCGCATGGTGGGATCATAGCCATATTTTCCCCAATGTTTTAGAAATACATTCTGTCATAAAATAAGGAAGTAGCAACAGTTCCTAAGTGACCTATTGCCCAGGGATGCCTAAGTCCCAAGTAGTGACTGAAGAAGTCTCAAGGGTCTGGGTTGTCTACCCTCAGCCCCATCACACTCTGGCTCTGAGCCTACCCAGTGTGAGGATTTGTCCAGCCCACCAAGCCCTCTGTCCTTGCTCCTTCCCAGCCTAAGGCATCAGTGGCTCAGTCTGGCCATCCCTAACCCCTTAGTTCAGGCTGATACTTTCTTGGTGTAAGCCCAAAGCAGCAGTCACCCTCCACCAGTGTCTCTGTGGTGATTCTCATGAGAACAGGAGTCACCAGGTAACAATGAGCCTCCTATGTGCCTCGGTGTGGAACCCACGGCATGGACACTGCAGGCTGAATGACTCTGTCAAGATAGCCAAAGCTTCTGAGGATTACTGAATATTTACATATCTGATTCTTCTCAAATAGAGTTTTACTATGTAGCCCAGGCTGGTCATGGAACTTTTTGGGTAGATAAGTCTGGTAATCTTGTAATCCTCCTGCCTCAGTCTAGAATTGAAGCCGCAGACCACCATGTCTGGCTATGTACATGCCGGCTTTGGATGAAGCATCCTCCTTACTGCCGTTTCTTGCCTGCCCTCCTCCCCTCCCCCTTCCCTAGGGAGAAAAATATTTACATGAGAGGCAGAGGGATGAGTGGATGAGTGGGCATGAAGAATTACATGCTAGTAGGTAGGTGGATGGATGAACCAAATATGGAAAGGTGGGTAGGTGGCTCTGTGAGTGGATCTATCTTGTGTGGGGAGGTGTGGCATACATGATGTTGGTGTGCAGAATGATAGAACTACAGATGGAGCAATGTCTACACCCACCACCAGGTGTCGCCCTGTGCTAACTAGAGTCCTGGGCCCCGGTGTGTGTAAATCTCTGCCCCAAAAGGATTTATTAAAAAAAAAAAAAAAAAAGAACCTTTTGTACCCACCAGGTGAAAGGTTTCCCAGTGACGCAGACTTGTAAACAAGTTGCAGAGACTGAAACTGGAGACCCACGTCAGGGGAGACCATGCAAACAGCGTGCATTGACCTTGCTCTGCTCACGCTCAAGTCCCTGGGGGAAGTTCAGGTGGGGCCAGTAGCAAAGTTCCCAGGCCAGTGTCCAGACTGAACCTTCTTTAGTTAGCTGTGAAAATCTGCAGAGATGTGGCAAGGTTGGGAGCCTCAGAGCTACTCCCTCCCTTCCCCATCCCCCCCCTACACACACACACACACACACACACACACACACACACACACACACACTACCCTCTTCGACCATGCCTGATTCGAAACTTTCAGGGAATTCTAAACTCGGAAGCCAGCACCACCCCAGCCCAAACACTCCTGGCAGCAGCAGACCCCAGCTTATTCTAATCCCATCCAGGCTCACACTTACACTCAAACATCTCTAGGTTATGATCCTACGAGGCTGGTTGGCTGCCTAGAATTGAATAGATATGGAAGGTTTGAACATTGCAGGTCCAGAGCCAAATTATCTACGGCTGTCTTTATGCTCCTTAATAATCGTTCCTAGCCCACTTCCTAACCTAACATCCTCGTGACTGACATGTCAAATATTCTTGGATATATTAACAAACCATGCTAGTGTTCTATGACCCAAAAGCTAAGAACATCATCACTCAGCCTCTGAGTTCCAGAGCAGTCCTTGGCTTTAACCCACCCTACCACCAAAGTATCTGAAAAGTGCCTTGACTTATGCCTTTCTCTGTTCTGTTACTATAAACTCAACGAGACTCTTGCTGCACTGGAGTGTGATGCTTGGGGAACCGGAGTCTGGATTCCTGGGCCATGGCCACGTCACTCATGTTTGGCTCCAGAATAAACTACTTCCTATGAAGGGAGGGCTGGGTTTTGCGTAACGGTGTAAAAAGTACCAGTGACGCAGAAGTGATCGTGGTACAGTGGCCAACCTGCCTCACCAGCTGCCACTTCTGCTCCCCTGAGCCTCTGAGAACCCACTCCTGAGCAGAGGGTAGACGCAATCCCACAGGAGGCTTCATCACTGCCATTTTTCTGTGAGGTGACTGTTCTGTCTCTGAGCTTAGTCTCTTGTGGCTTCTAGAACACTGTCCTCTCCACATCCTGGAGCTCAGGCTGGCCTCAAACTCACAGCCATCCTCCTGTTTCAGCTTCCTGATAGCTGTGATACCGGGTGCGAGCCACAAGGCTCTCTTTCTTTTGGTTGGAGTATTTCCTCATTTTGCAAAGGAGGGTACTTAGACTTGGCTCCTGAGGTTAGCTGGTTTAGCTCCTGCCTCTGGAGGCAAGGGCAAAGCTCTTCTGGTCAGCCCTGTCCACACAGGGCGTGGAGTGCAGCCTTGACCGCCTCAGCAGCCATGGTGCTTTCTGGAATGTCCTTGGAAAAGTTCCTTTTGCTTTTCTTGAAATTAAACATTCCCTTGCCACTTTTTTTTCAGGGTTCTACCCCGTTTTTTACTATGAAATATACAAATCTATAGAATGCATTTCAAAGGATAGGAACTTATTTGTGTGCGGTGTGTGCACATGTGTATGCCTGTGCACTCAAGGACAGAGGCTCAGTGGGTGTACTTTTCTCTCACTCTTTACCTTGACAACGGGGTCTTCTACTGAACTTGGAGCTGGGCTGATGGCTAATGAGCCCCAATGACACTCCTGCCTCCAGCTCTGAGAACGCAGGGCTTACAAAAGCAGGCAGCCACACATGGGCTTTTACCATGGGTACTGGACATAATTAAGGTCCTCACGCTCACGCGGCCGGTACTCCCACCCACTGGACCAGCAATTATTACTATTATTATTTTAAAAAACAAGTACCTCGGTTAATACTCAAAATGATTTTCACGTCTTAGCTTCGGCTAGGGTGTGCCTCAGTGGCGGAGCACTCTCTCGGGTTCCCTCTGAGCACTACAGAGAAATAAGAGCCCTGTATCCCACATGACAGCCACAGGGGTACTGACTATTCTTTGCCAGTACCTTGTTTAGTTTCACCCAAGGCTCAGCTTAACCCCTGGATCCTTTGCCATTCTGGGGCCACTTTGTTTGCTGATGTGAACTACATTGTGAATCACGGCCACGCTGGGAGCACGTGGCTTGTGTGGCTCCATTGCTACTGGGAGCCTCTCCCTGTAGGAAGCCAGCATGGAGTATTTGTCCATTTCACTGAGAATGTTTATTCTGTGTCACGTTCCCCCTCACAAGCAGCACACGTCTCGATGCATGGAAAGCTGCTGCTCTCGCATGCTCACTGTGGCAGTGGCTGCTCATGGCATGGACATGAGTTTATGTCACTAGATCATGTCACGCTGCTTTCCCAAGCCATTGTGCCCACTCCACTCCCCAGCGGGTGAATTAAGGTTCCTTCGAGGCCTTTCCGTGCTGCTCTGGAACACAGTCCTCCAAGCACGATAGTAGTTACCATCTTCGGAGCAGCTGTGGCTGCTGGCAAGAGGCCCTCCGTATTGGGCCTGCTGACTTTCCCTATTAAAAAAAGAGATAGTGGGGAGGTTGTCACACGTCACCTGATGCTCACGGTATCTGGGACGCCAGGCAGACCGAGTGCATGGAGGCAGAAGGTTAATTGATGAGGGGACTCCATGTAGGCAGTGGTTGGGAAGTCCTCACCCACGCTGAAATGGGACTTTCCCATGATGCAACTGTTTGGGGTGATCACCAATACTCCTGGTATAAACCCCTCACCCATGCTGTTGTAAACAAACCAAATAAACCCATTGGTTCACCGAGCTAGACTTAAGTAGAACCATCCTTTGGTATGAGTTTTTTGAGACAGTGTCTCGTTTAGCCCAGGCTAGCCTGGAATTTATTACATAGCTGAGGGTGGCCTTGAGACCCTGCTCCTCCTGCCTCTGCCTCCCTTGTGCCTCTGACGCTGCTGTGTGTCACCCCGGACACAACGGCTTTAGTGTGGCTTTAACTTGCTTACCACCATGGACAGTAAGGGACTGATATCTCCTCAAGTGCTGGGGGGCTCTCAGCTTTCTTCTGCGACATGTCACTGGGCATCCTTCCTGCATGCCTTCCTCTTTCTGTCCCTGTTAGCTGCAGCCCATGCCTTGTGGATATCTGTTCTTTGTCAGGTGCCTTCGTTACCCTAAACCTTTGCAGATGCATCCTTCATGCTTTTGTCCTACACCACCCAGAAAGCAGCTTTGCACACATCAGGGTGGGAATTTAATTTTCTGTCCTCTCTATCTAGATAATCAACTGACACACAATCGTTTATTTAAAAGTCTGCCATCTGGGACAGAGAAGGCTCAGTTGCTAAAGTGTTTGCTGTGCCAGTGTAAAGCCCTGGGTCTGATTCTTCAGCACCCACATAAGCCAGGCACTGGGGAGGTGAAGACATCTGGGTTTTTGCAGTCTGCTGGCTGGTCAGCATAGCTGAACCACTGAACCAGATTTAGTGAGAAGCACTGGTGAGGCAGAAGCAGGCGGATCTACGAGGTCGAGGTCAACTTGATCTACAAAGTCAGTTCCTAGTATCCAGAGCTGTTACACAGAGAAACCCTGTCTCAAAACAAAACCAATGATGATAAAACAATAATAGCAATTATTATTGTTATTTGGAGAATTATTGAGGAAGACACTTAGTGTCAGTATCTGGCCTATACGCACGCGCGCGCGCGCGCACACACACACACACACACACATACACACACACAAATGTAAAAGAATAAATTAGCCCAAGCAGTATATCCACTCATATGCTTTCCTGGGATCTTGCTGCTCTGTGTCAGGACACATGGACTGCTTGTTTCTGGTCCCTTGGTCATGGGTGGGTCTCCACGCTGCCTGGATCAATAGGATGAGGCCTGATTGTCAAGACTGGATCATAAAAGCTGACACAGCCTCTTCCCAGTGCTCTCCTGGGCTGCTTGGGAAACAGCCTCCAGAAAGTGGGAGGTGTAGCTGCATAGAGGACCCATGTGTGGGTGTCGCAGCTAAGAGCTCAGCTCACTGGGAATCAGCATTGATGCGCAGAGAGGGAGGTGAAAGCAATCTCTCAGCTAACTCCAGCCTCCATCCTTCCCATCATCCCCAATGATGCTATGTGAGTGGCTCCCCCTCACACAAACCCTAGCTGGCAGATCTGGGAACATAGCCGATGTTGCCACTGTTACAGGGGCTGAGCTCTGGAATGTTTGCTAAGCAGTGAACGTGGCAAGGATGGCCATCTGCACACCAGCTACTGTCTAAGTGGATGCAGGGGAAACACCCGTGGCTGGGTCGTCCTGCACCGGAAGAGGCCAGCGTGTTCTTATGAACTACAATAGTTGTATACTCTCAGGCTGGGAGTGCAGCCCAGTGGTTGAGCACTTGCCTACCCCCATAGGTAGTTGATGTAATATAGCAAAGAATGAGTAAGCCTCACTTCTCCAAGTGTCCTGACATCTGGACACTTAGCTGGACACTGAGCTTATATTCACTGGCCATTTGGTTGCCTGAAAGGTGGACACTCTGATGGTTTTACACCTCTGGAAGCTTGGCTGGACAAGGAGGACACGGCTAATGACAAGAGGGTGAAAGGTACATAATAGCACCGGCCTGAAGCACCTTTATGCTATGGCCTGCTCATACCTGAGCCATGCCAATGTGGAATTGGTCCACCCCAGAGGTTACCAGCAAGGAAACACTTCCTTCTGGACCAGGAGCAAAGCAGGGGCTTCTCAAATGTTTTGGGAAACTCACTGGGGAGCAACAGTCCTGGGAGCTCATGGTCAGGGCTCAGAATTAGATAGGGGACTCCAGACTCCAGAACACAGGCAGCCTGGTGACCTCATCAAAGCAGCTATACAGCCACTATTGTCAGCTGTGTGAGGGGGTCCTCGAGGGGGTTAGGGACACCTCAGTCCCCAAGGGCAGTGCTGCAGCCCTCCCGTCTCCCGACCCCGTGGGTCCCAGACTGAGCAGGCTGGCTTAGCCTCGGTCTGCACTGGAAAAGACTGCTTCGGCACTCAGCTCACGACAGCAAGTGCAGCCGAGAACAAAAGATGGCAAATCCTCCCGGAGGGACTTTCTCACGGAGGGAGGCCCAGGGCCAGTGTGGGCCAGTGGCAGCAGGCCAGGCCAGACTGGAGCCTGCAGAGAAGCTGCCGCCTATGGGGGAGGGATGGGCTGGGGGTTGTTTTGAATGAATGGTCAGGCGAGCCTGGGAGACAGGGTCATGCAAGAGCAGGGGCCTCCTGTCAGCAGGGGCATCTCTGACCTAGACGAAAGAATGGAGAGAGACCGGTGGGTTTTCACAGAGCAAGCAAAGGAGCATGGCTCTCTCTGGTCAGCACTGTGGGGCCCTGCTGGTACCTGACAAGAGCACAGGAGTCCACTTTACCGTGGAAGGATCCTTGTGGGTCTAGACGTGGTTTCAGTGGTCCAAGTGATGGACCTGATACCCACCATGGTAGGTTTTCATCCTAGCTGAGCTTGTCAGGCCTCAGCGCCATGACCTTGCTCAGGGTGCCTTCTTATAGGACCAGAGTGAAGAAGCTGAGGCCCAGAGAGGCCAAACGTTAAATCTACACTAGTAACCGATCTCCTAGCAGTCAGCAAGAATGGAGGCACGTTCCTAAATTGCCCTGCATCCCAAATGCCCAGTGCCTTAGGAACCATGTCCCTTCTCCAAGGTCCCCTCCACTGACCTCTCCTGCCTGTGACTGGTCCATTTCCAGAGCTGCCTTTCTCATTCTTCCAGGTTCCCCAAGCTTTCATTGGGTGGCTAATCCTCCCTTTCCCACATTCCCAGAAGATAAAATGGAGATGGGAGGAGGACTCGCCAGGCCAACTCGAACTAATTCTTCCCTGGCGGATCCGTGGGGCAGCTCACAGTCAGACTAACCTCCATCTGTCTTCCAGCGGCTCACCTTCCTGATAGAGGCCCAGGGTTTTACTACCTTTATAAATAGTTTCTTATAGGGGAGGCATTATTATCTTCCTTTTAAGAGCCTGGGTTCTGGTTTCCAACAACGTGGGTCCAAATCTTGACTCCATGGTCTTCTATCTGTGTGGCTTAGGATGAGTTCATTAACCATTCTGTGTGATCTCTGTAATAGATTAAAACAGTCCTTTACCGGGCTATGCGACTGGATGTTCCTCACGCACTCAGAGCAGAGCCACTGGTGAGCAATGATCTGCTAAG
Organism: Alexandromys fortis; assembly: GCF_014885135.2. Taxonomy (NCBI): domain Eukaryota; kingdom Metazoa; phylum Chordata; class Mammalia; order Rodentia; family Cricetidae; genus Alexandromys; species Alexandromys fortis. The sequence continues at coordinate 266,196 of NW_026067996.1, forward strand.
GACCCTGGTGAGGAGCCACCTTGAGGCCACCCTCCCCGAAATGTCCTTAGCACATGATAGACACCCCCGCCTCCGGCCTCTTGGATCTCCATGTTCTTCTCCTGGTGAGTCAGCTTGAGAGATTTTCAGGAGACCTGGGCTAGACCACGCCATTACCCAGAAGTCTCGGCTCACCTCGAGTCACACCCTCCCTGGAGCCCACAAAGTCCAATGTTTGCTCTTTTCTGACTGTCCTTTGGCTGCTCAAGGTCACACTAGCCTCCCCTCTGCTTCTTAATCACACCAGACTCGCTCCCCCAGGACCATTGCTCTGACTGTAGCCTCCTTCCTAACCTCCCCTTCAAGACTTCTGCCACCTTCTGGCTAAACAATCTCCTGGTTCCCCAGTGCCATCATTCTGTCTCTTGTCTTGTTGCTTCCATCCTGTCTGACATCACATGTCCCTGGCTGTCTGGGATGCACAGAAGTAGACCTGCTTCTTACCTTCTCGTGTAACTCTCTCAAGGGTAGATGTGCTTGCCTGCTACATTCTCTGATGGGGCTGATGCCCCCACGTCCTGTGGCATGGCAGAGACTGAACTGGGAATGTCATGGCTATCACCTAGGGATGCAGACGCCCTGTCCTTTAACAGTCTCTGGGGTAGGGCTGAGTACCGCTCAACTGCCCACCTTGGGGCTGGACCTGAAACAGGACCGCATATGACAGACAGCGGGTGAGTTAGAATCTGCACCCTAGGTGCTTCCCTGCAGACACATGCCCCAGCACAGACACTAAAGGTCACAGACCTCACTTTCTTTAGAGCTCTTGGTGCTCAAGGCTCTAGATGTTTCCAACCAGATGCCCAAGGCTGTGTAAGAAACACCTTGAATCAGCCAGAGGCATGGAAGAGAGCCCCAGTCAGGAGACGACCAGGTGAGGGACCATTTCCAGGTGGGTGCAGACATCTGGGTTCTAGAGAGAGTGGCTGAGGGTGGCCAAGGAGGCTTGCAGTTAGATACTCCTCGAAGAGTTGCGGCAGGGGCAGCCCTGCATTGTGCCAGGACTGCTAGTGATTGCCAGGGCTATAAGAAGAATGGGAGTTGGCCAGGGCCACGGTGCATTCTGGTACTACTCAAGCGGAAAAGGCAGGAGCCATTTAACTCACTTCTGTCTCAGGGATTCTCACATCAAGGCTTGTGAATCAATGGGGCTTTTTTTAATTTTTAATTTTTTTTTTTTTGAGACAGGGTTCTATATTGTAGACAAGGCTGGCCTCCAATTCACAGAGACTCTGTCGCTGCAGCCTCCTGAGTTCTAGAATTACAGATATAAACCCTCTGACCTGGTCTTCGCTCACTTCCTCTCCTGTCAGGTGCATCAGAAGCGTGATGTACGTGGTCTCTGATAGGGCACTCACTGCCTGCTTGCAGCAGCGAAGGCAACACCAGCAGGAGGCGCTGGTGAGGCAAGTGTGGGTCTTCCCACGACACAGCCACCCAGGAACTGCCTGAATACCCATGCAGGATAGTCTCGCTAACGGGGACAAGCAAGACATGTCACAATCATTGAGTCTTAAAAAGGACACGCTTGGGGTCTGGGGAGATTGGTCAGCTTGTGCAGGTCTGGAAATACATGTTTGAGTCCTGGAATCCATGTGAAGGTAGAAGCAGAGCTAGCTCCACGTGTACACCATGACATGCATGTGCACCCTTCCCCTTAACAATAACAGTGCATTTGTTTGTGGTTTTCTCTGCATAGCTTTGGCTGACCTGGAATTCGCTCTGTAGACCAGGCTGGTCTTAAACTCAAAGACCTGCCTGCCTCTGTCTCAGTGCTGCGATTAAAAGCCATCCCCTCCCCCCCAACCTGGCAACAGTAAATTTTTTTTAATGGACACACCATTCAGGCCAGCATCTCTAGGGAATGGCCCCTGTGGTAGCCTTGACAGTACAAGCAGAGAAGATGGGCTTTTCTTGTGTACCCTCTCATGATTGACTGAGTGACTCTGAGCCTCATATAACCACTCCTGCTCTGGAAGCCAGCTCATGTGTCACCATCCTGGCAGCTGGAACACTGGCAGGGTCCTCTGGTGTCCTCCTCAGGCTCCACCCACACTGGCACAGGCTTCGGCCTTTGAGCCAGCCTTGCCTAGGGACCTTTGCACGCCCTAGGCTCGTAGCCAGGACTCTTCTTGCTGGACCCTCCGCCTGGCTAGGCACTTGAATCCTTTAGATCTCTATACAAAGTCCACTCTCGGAAACACCTGTCACATTCTGTCCTGTCCTGTCTGCTGTCTATATCACAGCCATGCCCATCCTGACAGACAGGGCTAAGCATATGTGAGGGCTTCAGAGAGCTGTGCTGGCTCGCTAGGCTGTCCTCTCTCCAGACTTTGGGGCAGGGCCTTACATGTGGCTCTATCAAACACCTGTTTCCTGCACCATCACCCCAATCCCCAGGCCCAAAGACTGAGCAGTGGGGCACCAACCCAAGTACCCCTCCCTTTGGGCTGTCCTCACCTCTGGAGTGCTGATTCTTGTCCCCAACCTCAACAGTCTTACCCATTGCCTTGCAAGGTTCCATAGGACTCCTCCAACCTGACAGCTGCAGCTAGGTGTCACTGACCCCAGGGGACAGTTCTGTCCCGGAAGCAGAAGGAGCATGTCACCCTCTACAGTCTGGACTGGGTCCCTGCTCCTCTGTGTGCTCTTTAGACTCCCAGTTCCTTGTCTGAGACCTGAGGTGTGACACACCTGCCCTGTAGCACCTGGCACAGCCTGAGCACATGAGGGAAAAGCCTCTTTCTGGGGAGGTCAGTGCTCGCTGCCATGACTTTAGAGTATTATACAACCCCAGTCTCATGCTGGCCTGGATTACTGAGTCCTCTGTGCCTCTGGCTCAGGCCGTGTTGTCGATCAGCAGGAGGCTCCTCTGTTCATTCAGGTGGGAATCTCCTGATCTCACACATCCTAAGGCAAGATCAAAGGGGAGACAGGCAAGCCAGGCGTGTCCAGTCTGGACAGGTGAGATTCTGACTTTGGCCTGGGGTAAGATAAAATTCCAACTACTCAGAAGAGGTTTCATCACCTGGTCTCGTAGGCTAATTCCTTGTGAGAAGACAATGAGACAAAACACACATAGGACTTTGGTGCAGAGGGATTTTTTTTTCAGCAGATGCCAAAGGCAGAATCCATGGCTGTATTTGGCTTTAGAAACATAAACAAATTCTGCTATTTCAAAAGCATGTTGGGCACAGATAAGACTGGGTTTGGGTATCTCTGGGTAAGATACCTAAAAAGTCTGGATACCAGATCTGCAAAGGGCTGCACACAGGCCGTCCCTACGGACTCACGATTCTAGTCAGGAGCAAATGAGCACCTGGGGATGTGCATCTAGCAATTATGGGATCGCAGAGCAACACGGTGACATGCTTTCACTTGTAAGATTGGCCATCAGCTGTCATGCTTTTACCAAGCCATGGCTCTGAGAGCTGACACGGACCCAGAGAAGGAAGCCTGGAGCCCACTGGGGCAGGGACCTGCAGGACTGGAGAACCTAGAGAGCAATCGAGACACGAACGTTGCAATGAAAAACCCTTGGTTCACTGTCCTGTTCTTCAAATTCTGCTTTAAGAAGCAGGATAGAGGCTGGGAACGTGACTCAGAGTGTTTGCCTTCCTGTTATACTGAAAGCCTTGGGAACCCAAGACTGAGAAATGAGTGGGTGGGTGGGGAGATAGACCCTGAAAGGAAGGCAGGAAGAGGGACGGAGGGTCAGAAAGGCATTAGGGTGGAACTCAGAACATATGCTTAAGGTAAGGTGGCCCTGGCTTCCGTCCCCAGTACACCCCCAATCCCAAAGTAAGATAAATATGCAGAAACATACACACAAAAATATTTATTGCCATTGATGTTGCGTTTGCTGTTCTGGGCACTGGACACTGGGTTCACTCATGCACGGCAGCAGCCTTGACTCTCAACCTCAGCCTCGGCCCCTTTCTGTATTTTTCATTTTAAGACAGGGTCTCACTAAGTCACCTAAAGTGACCCTTAACTCACTCGGTAGACCAGGCCTCCGCCTCCACATAACTGGGATGACAAGCCTATGCCTGCAGGTCTGGCTTTTTATTATAATTTTATATGTGATAGTAAAATCGAATTTTCTAAATTGAACTTGAGGAATCACTTTTAACCTCCAATAGCTCATTGTGAGGATTTTGAATGCTCCCAGCCCAGCCTAGAGAGACAGTAGGTTTCTGAGGCCATATGTCACTCACCTGCATGCACCTGCTGACATCACCTTGTACTCGATAAATACACAATTACCACATAGCAAATACGAAGGAAATAGCTACTCAAAAATAGGTCTACAAGCTGGGTGGCAGTGGCGCAGGCCTTTAATCCCAGCACTCAAGAGGCAGAGGCAGGAGAATCTCTGTGAGTTGGAAGCAAGCCTGGTCTACAAAGAGTAGTTCTAGGACAGGCTCCAAAGCTACAGAGAAACCCCGTCTTAGAAAAAACAAACAAAGAAACAAAAGGTCTACAGCTAAGTGAATGAATCTACTTCTATCAGCAACTAGACTATTATTTATTGTCAAGATTTATTCTTATTTTACATGTACGGATGTTTTGCATGCACGTATATCTATGCACCAGGTACATGCCATGCCTTCAGAGGCCGGAAATAGGCATTGGAACCCTTGGAACCAGAGCTATAGGTGGTTGTGAGCCTCCATGTGGGCGCTGGGAAATGAACCCAGGGCCTGTGCAGGAGCAGCCAGCAGCCAGTACTTTACCGCTGAGCCATCTCTCCAGCCCTGCCCTGTGGCTTTGGTTATGATTTTTAAAAAGTCTCCAAAGCGGATCTCTACCTTGAAAATGTGCCTCTTTTGTTATGCAGTAAGAAAACTTAACAATGGTGTGACCATCCACATTTTCTTTTCTTTCAATACGTGCTTGTATTTCCTGACATTTTGAACAATAAGAAAGTGTGTGTGTGTGTGTGTGTGTGTGTGTGTGTGTGTGTGCGCACGCGCGCGCGCGTGCGCGTGCGTGTTCTTGACAAAGCCTGGGCTGGCCTCTCACTGATCCGCCTCTGGAGTACATGATTTCTAGCGTATGGCACCAGGCAGGACAATATTACTTCTACACTCATAAAAAAGGGCTATTTAAAAATAACATATAAATAACTCTTACATGATTTAAAAAAACAGTAAAACTCTCTTATTGGTTCTATTTGTAAGTAGGCATGCCCATTGTAGGAACACGCAGAAATGCGAGAGGAGACACTGGAGAGATGACTCACGCCGAGATCACAGTGTAAATATTGGGTAACGTCACTGGTACAAGTTGCTGAACCTCTCGTTCTTTTCTGTTTTGTTTTTTTTTTTTCTTTAGGTAGAACTGCATAGAGTTTGTGTCACAGTTTTTCCTTCTTTTCTTTCTTCCCCCTCCCTATCTCTCTTTCTCTTTTGAGGCAAGATCTTATTAGTAGCCCTGGCTGGCCCTGAGCGCATAGCAATCTTTCTGCCTCAGCCTCTCACTTGCCTGAGCACCCAGGACAGGCTCACATATTTTTTCCACCTTAAGCTTTATAAAATTGATGGAGGTGGGTCTTGTAATAATAAAGAAACTGCCTCGGCCCTCATAGGACAGAAAATTAGGTAGGCAGAGTAGACAGAAGAGAATGCTGGGAAAAAGAAGCTGAGTCGAGGAGTCGNATAAAATGGTCTTTATAAACTGTGAATTAAGTTGACAATGAAGGTTGGAGAAGAGGCCCTGAGTTCCATCCCTGGTGCTTTAAAACAAACAAAACATCTGTCTAAGGTGACAAGCAACAGTTTACTGCATGCACGGGCCACAGTCAATGAGAGGGTCTGTTGTCGTTTGTCTTGATTTTTGATGAGCTTCTAATATTTCTCAAATGGCAGGAAAAACGTTTGCTGGAAAACTAGCAGAAAACCTGGTCAGGTCTTCAACTTGGTTCCTGATTGCAGACCTGTGGCAGCTACGTGCAGAGCATAGGTGGGCTGTGGAGACGCTGGTTTAACACAGTTTCAGTGTCCTCATTTTAAAAGAGTGAGTTAGAGGAAGAGTCTGGCTTTCTTCAACCAGAAGCGAGGTTAAAGTCATCCTGAACAAGAAGCGACCTGCATACCCTGCCCCTCCTCTGCCTGAGCCAGCACTGGAACTCCCCTTAGTATCTGAGAGATGGCTAGTGTAGGGCTGGAAGGGGGAGTTGCCATCTCCAGATCTCCAGGGTCCCCTCCTCAACAACTCCAGGACACCCTTCCAGTCCCTTGAGAGCTGGTGTTACGAAAATTCTTTCCCCAGAGGCAGAAACACCTACTGCACCTCTTAAGGTCCTACAGCAAACAGAGGAGTAAGGGCACCAAAGTTCACTCTGGGGAACCTACAGAGCATGGGTGAAGGGTTACGGGCAGAAGCAGCCACACTTCAAAGGTATCTGTTAGGTGTGTCTAATTTTAAAGGTCCGCAGCCATCAGGGGTGACGATTCTCCAATGACTGTGTAGATGGAGGCCCTTCTCCACCTCTGTTCTCCAGCCCTTCCCCAGGCCACTTGCCATTTAGGGAGATGAGACTGACTACTCTGGCTAGGGTCCCAGGACCCTCCCCGCCCTCCCTCTATGAGGCAGCATCAACAGTCAAGCCCAGCTGTGGTGATCTTTCGGCAGCTGGCATGGCTGATTTGATGAGGATGGCAGCACTTTGGCTCTGCTGGGCTTACAGAACAGGTGGCTAGGAGAGGTTGGTGGGAACTTCAGCTAACCCGAGGTTAGCATGACAGGCCTCCCTTCAGTCAGGGAGGGGAGATTCACTGTCACCAGGTGAGGCCCATGCTATATGGCTTGGGAGGGCATGCTAGGGCCTAGAGGTAGCATTTGGATGCATCTTCAGTTCTGACTGAGACTTCAGCTCCTTCCCAGTAGGTCAAGCGGGTCTGGGCTCAGGATTCTTCTCCTGTCACCTACATGTCATTGCCATGTGAGTCCTCAGACAGACCCTGTCAGTCAGGCTTTGGGCTGAGTTTTCATGGTACCATCACACTTTAGGCAGACAGGAATTCACTCCTGTCCTGATGGTGCCAGCTCCTCCTATGGACTCTTATGCTTATGCCTATAGGACAGCACCAACATCCTAGGGACACTGGGTTGGAGAAGTGAGGCAGAAATTGTCAAGCATTGGGACCGAGCTGGCATAAAGTACGTACCTCTGTTGGCTCTTGGCCCTGTGCCTGGCATATGATGGGCACTTAGGAAAGTGACTTATTTTATCAACTGGGGATTCATACAAGCTTCTCAGAAAGAACTCGGAGGCTCTGTCAATGACCTGGGGTTGTATTTCCTGCCTACTACCTCCTGCCTGCCGCTGCCAACACAGCTCCCTGAGTCACACAACCCCATCCTCTAGCTTCTCCAGAGTGGAAGATAAAGAGGCTGCTACTGCATTTGACTGCACTGCTACTCTGCAATGTGCAGCCCATCCCACCAGGCTGGCTGGGAGATGACTAGGAACAGACTTGGTCCCTCATGGGCAGACCCTCCTCAGACACAGCAGGATTCCCTCCCGACAAACTCCCCAAAGTAGAAAATGCACTGAATACCCCTAATATATGGAGCAGCCTCACTCAGCAACGCAGCGTGGCACACTGTACACAGTGCCTGTATCCAGAATCCTGCACACAACACTCTCTACATAACACCCCGCAGCATCTGTACCCAAGTACCTCATACACAGTTCCTGTACATAGCACCCTGCATTCAGCACCTCGCATAAATCACCCTGTACACAAACCCTGCCCCTGCATTCACAGCCTCTGTCAGGCAGCTGACTGGGAACTGTGGTCACTGCTGCTGCCCAGCACCAAGGGAGCACCAGACTGCAGTTTAGTACTGGGAAAGGTCCAAAGCCAGAGCTCTACGAGGTGCCACTCAAGCCATCCCAAGGCAAGAACCCTAAGTGAGATCCTTACGCTTAGGAGACTACCGGTAGCCATTAACCATTTACAACAGAGACTCAAAGCAACGTTGGCTTAACGCGTTGTGTCTCTGTCACTCTCCTGAGAGCCCGCCTGGTGAAGCAGATGCCCTGCACGAGCTGTCTACAGTCTTCTCCCCTGCCATCCCCTCCCGGACTATGGCCTTGTCTGCTTAGCCCCTGAGAGTTCTCCTGGTCCCTACCTTCGGAGAAGCACAAGTGGGCTAACCCAGAGCTTCCACCCTCACTTCTGCCAGCTACAGGGGCGTCGAGAGACACAGTCTTTCTTTGGGGTCATTCTGTTGAGAACTAGAAGTTCTAAGAACAGGAGACTGAGCGATATTGGCAACACCACCATGGGAGACAAGGATTAATTAACGAACACACTAATTAATGGATCACTACAAATGTAGAAAAATGCTTAGAAAAAGAGGTACTAGCTATAAAGGAGGTCGGGAAAATGTCAGCTCTGACCTAAGGAATGTAGAGGTGATGGGAAAAGGAAGCAGTGGTGCACACTCCGGGCCCTAAGAAGCCTTTTGCAGAGGTCTTGGGTTCAGTTCCCAGCACCCACATAGAGGCTCAAAACCATCTGTAAACTCCAGTTCCAGGGGATTGGACACCCACTTCCAGCCTCCATGGGTACTGCATGCACATGGTGCATAGACATACATGCAGGCAAAACACCCATACATGTGAAATACAAATCAGTCTTTGCAATAAATTAGTCTAGTTGCCTATAGAGTAGATTCGTTAACTTAGTTGTAGACCGACTCTTTAAGTACATAGTTTATTATTATTTGCAATGTAGTAATTATGCATTTATTGAGTACAGGGGGATGTCACCAGGCACATGCAGATGAGTGACATATGACCTGACACTGTCAATCAGACCTCTATACACAGGGTAGTTGTAGTCCCCAAGACTGGCTTCCAGGAAGGAGCTGTGGCCCCAACTCAAAAACTTCTACTTGGTTCCAGGAGCTTTTCTAAGGTTTGGTATGTAATTCACTCAATTCCTGAGCAAGCCACAGAATGGCTCCCTGCATTCGTTCTGTCCTCAGAGAAGCAGACGCCCTGGGGAAGGACCTGTGGGAGTTTACAGGGGCAATGTCTGGGAGACTTAGGAGAGAGGAGTTAACTGTAGTAGAACAGCACCAGCCGGGATGCAGGGCTGATAGACAGGAAGCCTCCGACGGTAGCGTGGCCTGGAGAGTACTGGGCAGGGAGCCCCGGCATCACAGTTCCATCAGGCGTCTGGGATCTCTGCACTTAGCAGGAACAGCCAGGCAGCACCCAAGTTCTGTCCCTAGCTGGGAAGCTAGGAGAGACCCTGTGGGTTCCAAGGGTGCATCTCCTCAGGCTCTGATTGACAATATTCCCATAGCCCTCTGCACAGGGGCTCTGAATGAGTTTCCTCCAGGGTCCAGACACCTCAGGGTCATTCTCATTTTCAGACAGGAATGGAAGGGTTGTGACTTGTCTGGAATCATACACCCAAGGCTCAGGAGCAGGGCTTGAAATGAGGCGGAACACCCAGACCCTTGTTTTGCTACCCATATCAACTTCCTCCCTGAGGTGGGGCAAGAGGCCTGTTGGCATGGATGTAACTGATTAGAGCCTTGAACATCAGGGTCACTTGGACAGGGGCTTGTTTTGTGGCTGTGGGCTGAGAACTCCCAGCCAGCAGGACCCTTGGGCTGCCAACCCCTGTGGGGGTGGGGCCAGGCAGTGTGCAGTGTGGCCTCAACCTCCCTTGGGTAACTGGACTGGGATTACTTAAATGGCTGCAGGTGAGGCAGCTTTAGGAGAGCTGTTTACCCAAGGGACTCAAGGGTCAAGAACTGGATGTCTCTCCCAATGCTTACGTCATGATGCTAACTCCAGTCCTTCAGAAAGCCTGTGTTCTGGAGACAGGACCTTCAAAGATGGAATTAATTTTTTAAAAAAAAAAAAAAAGCCACTGGGATAGAATTCTTAGGAGAAGAGATCAGGACACAGACAAACACAGGGAAGACCATACAGGAACTGGGTGAGAAGAGGGCCATGTCTCCAAGCCAAGGAGGAAGGTCTTGGGAAACCTTCCCTGTGACACCTCGTCCTGGACTTGCAGCTTCATGCTTGCTCATGCTGTAACAAAGTGAGCTGACAGGGAAGCAGGCATCCCACGCAAGACAAGCCCTGGCCAGTACCCCACGGGACTCCTGCTGAGCCAACCTGCATTGCTTCAGAGGTCTGCCTCTGCAGGAACAAGCCAGCAGGATGAGGTCCCCGTTGTCAGTAGCTGTCAGGGGGAGGGCTGAAGATTTGGGGGTGCAACAGGATCTGTGAACATGTGCATGGGAGAGGAAATGAAGCTAAGCTAACCAGGAGAATGTCAATCCAAGATACACGTCCTTTTATTATCTGTGAGTAGGTGTGCTTGCACGTGCGTGCTGTGTCGGGAGATCAAACCCTGGCCCCACAAGTCAGGCAAGAACTCTATCTCCAGTCCAAATCCATGACCTTAAAGAGCTTGTTGACTTGTCGGAAAGATGGACAATGACACATAAGTAAAAACTAGAAAACCAGAACCATGAAATGAGATGAACCAAGGCCAGACATCAGAGAGCAGGGCAGACTCTTTCAGACCTGGCGATCAAGAAAGCCATGGGCTCATGTGACATTTGAGCAGAGTTCTGAACAGGAGAAATCTGGCCATAAAGATATCTCAGGAAATAAGGAAACAATAGAAGAATATGTGCCTGACAAGGAGAATGACTTCTATTTTCCTGCTAAAAGGATATGCCTGAGTCTGGGCTCAGTGATAGAGCTCTTACCTTAAATGCACTATGCACCAGATTAAATAGCAACTATTAAGGGGAGGAAAGTATAGCAATTCTAAAGCAACAATAAAAAAGGAAAAGTAAAGAAAGAAGGACTCTAAAATCAAATATATCTTGATAAAACTTATGAAATTTGCGAGAAAACATGAGGAAAATATCAACACCTCCAAAGGACTCAGTACTAGGCGGTTTTACAGGCAAAGCCATATGATACTCAAATAACGTTTTGTTTGTTTTTGTTTTTTGTTTGTTTGTTTTTCAAGACAAGGCTTCTTTGTAGCTTTGGTGCCTGTCCTGGAACTAGCTCTTGTAGACCAGGGTGGCCTTGAACTCACAGAGATCAGCCTGCCTCTGCTTCCCGAGTGCTGGGATTAAAGGCATGCACCACCACTGCCTGGCTCAAATAACATATTTTATATCCATTTATTTCCTTTTAAAAGCAATGTAAGTTTTTCTATTAAAGGGGTATTTAAAATTAAAATACATGATGCTAGGGAGATGGCTCAGAATTTAAAAGGCAGGCTATTCTCGCAGAGGACCTGGATTTGAATAACAGCACCCACATGGTGGTTCACAACTGTCTGTAACTCCAGTTCCAGGGATCTTACATCCTCTTCTGGCCTCCGTGGGCACTGCATACATGTGCACATAGAGAACATTCATACACGGAAAATATAAATAAGTCTTTTTAAATTAAGCTTTCAAAAATGAGGCTGAGCTAGGAGGATACCAAGAGAGCCTGGGATCTATATCAATACCTTGTTTCAAACAAAAACAAACAAAAAACAAAAACCCTGCAAATTTGAAGAAATAAAAGTCATTCCACTGCCAAAGATTGTTCTTAAAGTTTAAAAGACTCCCAGAGACTAGGAGCTCAACACCCTCTCTGGCCTCTTCTTTCTTTTTTCATTTATATATTTATTCATTTATTTTTATTGTTTGAGGCATAGTTTCTCTGTGTAATAGTCCTGGCTGCCCTGGAACGTGCTTTGTAGATCAGGCTAGCCTTGAACTCACAGAGTTCTGCTTGTCTCTGTCTCCCAAGTGCTGGGATTAAAGGTGTGCGCCACCATCACCCACTCTCTGGCCTTTTCTATGAGGCATTTCTTTGAATGGATGGTGCATGGGATGTTTCTGCTGCTGTGAGATCTCTGCCCCATCCAGGTCTCCCGTGGAGAGTTTCTCTCTAGTGAGTGTGGAAATGAAGCATCAGGGAGAGCTCACCTAGCAAGCCTGAGACCCTAGCATCTAGCTCCGACTCTGAAAATAAGCAAATAAGTCCTTCCTTCTGTATGTGGGAGCTTTTCTTTCTAGATGGTGGAAAAAGAGGGTACACCTATAAAAAGGCACAGGCTAAGAGATTGGATACAAAATCAGGATCCAACATCCTGCTGTTTACAAGAAACACACCTCAACCGCAATGACAGACGTCTACTCAGAGTAAAGGGTTGGGAAAAGGTTTCTCAATCAAATGGACCTAAGAAACAAGCGGGTGTGGCCATACTAATTTCAAACAAAAATGACTTCAAACTAAAATCAATCAGAAGGGATGGAGATGGACACTTTATACTCATAACAGGAACAATCCACCAGGATGAAGTCTCAATCCTGAATATCTATGCCCCTAATATAAAAGCACCCACGTACGTAAAAGAAACATTACTAGAACTCAAGGTAGACATCAAACCCCACACATTAATAGTAGGAGACTTCAACACTCCTCTCTCACCAAAGGACAGGTCAATCAGACAGAAGCTTGTTTTGTCTCTTACAAGAAAATGGTTCTGATTTCCCAGAGGACCAACTGTCCCCTTATTAGGGTAAATCTCTGGGACCCTGTTTAATTTCTTTTCTGTGTGTGTGGGGTGAATATGCATGTTGGGGGCGGGCACACATCGGATATGTATGCATGCATGTAGAGGCCTGACGCTGACATTTGGTGTCTTTCTCTACTTCTCTCTACTTTGTTCATGGAGGCAGGGTCTCTTGCCGAGCCTGGAGCTCACCAATTCCAGTTGGTCCAGCAGCCAGCTTGCTCAGGGGATCCTGCCTTTGCTCCCGTGTCCTAAAATTACAGGCTTCTGCATGGTGTTAGCCATGCAAACTCTGCTTCTGAATATCTAGAAATCTCTGTGCAGCTTACATTCTTTGCAGGAGACCAGAGAACACAGAATAAAGTGAAACTTTTTAAAAAAACTAGAAGGTAGTAAGTATCCAGAACTGTTAAACTGGATAGGAAAAAGGGGAAGGAAGAGGTAGCGCAAATGCAGGCTCACCTCGAAGGCATCTATCACTTACAAACCCTGGAGGAGACAGCCACGCTGAGTGTTGGGGTCAGAGCATACCCAGGCAGAGGGAACAGCATATGCAAAGGCCCTGAAGTTTGTGCCTGGTAAGTTGGCGACCATGTGGCTGGAGTAACATGAGCAAGAAGATGGGGTCAGGGGAATGAAAGGGACCCAAGAGAGACTGAGAAAGCTTGGGTTATATATACTACCTGTGAGTGAGCTTCCGGAAGGTTCTGAAGCAAGGGGGTCTAATCTGACTCAGGGTTAGGCAGAATGCCCTAAGCTGGTCATGGGTTTCTGGACAGTGGGGCATCTTCCCCCTGGGCCAAGGCTGCTCAGCTACACCCTTGCTGTTGAGCCTTTAACCTTTGGCTGCACTTCTCCCTAGGGGGTGCGAGACGTTGGACAGAGTGAGAGGAATGCAGAGCCCAGCGTAGGCAGTGCAGTGGAGAAGTGTGCTGGCCCAGCCTGACCCTGCCCTGAGCGGACGAGTTGGGATCAATCAACTTTACAGACTAGCCAATGCCACCTGCTTTGCTTGCTAGCCCTGGCTGCAGAATGCCCCAGCTGCAGGGGGTACCTTGTCTAAGATCAGAAAGTTGATGACCAGCGGCTTATGATGAGCACAGGCTGCCTCAAGTGCTCTGGCTAAGACTCGGTTTAACTGGTGGGTCGTTCGCAGTGACCTGGAGGGCCCCCAGATCCTTGATTAAGGGGGCCCAGACCCGCTGGCGCAACAAATTCTGTCTCCAGCACGGACCGCTGGGAGAAGAAGGGGGCAACGGTTGGCCACCTGCCAGTACCAAGTAAGAAATGCCACGAAGAAGGTCTGTCCAAATGTCCTAGGTGTTTGTAAGAAGCTCCCTAGGCAGACACACCTGGCTTTGCCTGGTCCTCTATCTATGTGTGGCTAGGAAGGCCCGTGCTCTCTCTCAGCGGGTTTCTTCATGCTGGCTGAGGAACCAGGTATAGTGTGGGTTAAAGGGCACAGCAGGGTACCCAGCTCCCTCTGCTCACGTGTTTTCTAGGGCTTCACTTTCCTCATTAAGTCGGTGCAAGAGCGGCCCAGGATGGCTTGGGACTGAAGTCTGGAACTCCCTCTGCAGATCGGAGCGCCCTGCAGTCTTTGGGGGAGGCGCCCGCACTGTCACAAGCCTCCGCGGACAGTCAGTCGCAGAGGCCTAGGGCAGCGCAGCGAGCGCGCATTCCCGTGGGTAACCATGACCGCTGGAGAAAAGAGCAGATGGATTTTTACAAATGGTTCCTTTAGACACGGTTCCTACTAGATCCGGCCTTGATCGGGCTGCAGAGGGGGCTGCGGGGACGATTCCGCTCAGGAGGCCCCACGTGGCCTGCACTTCATGTTTGTGCGGGCTTTCCGTGGGTCCTTAGGCCCGTCTCCCGTGCGCACCGGAGAACCAAGTGAGAATCCAGGCAGAGGCCCTGGAGCGCGTGGGCTGCGGGAGGGCGCGGCCGGGGCGGGGCGGGGCGCGTGACGCGCGGCCCTAGCCAATGGGGCGCGCGCCCGAGGCCGAGCCTCCTGCGAGCCTTCGCGGCGCCCGCGGCGTCACGTGAGCGGCCGGAGAGCGCGGAGAGCGGTGAGCGGCGAGCGCCCAGCTCGGCCGCAGGGAGCGCGGGCTGCGGCCAGGAGCGCTGGACGCGCGGCCGCATACGGAGCCGGGCCGCACGCGCAAGGCCTCGCCAGGCGACGCCGAGTCCAGGTGGGAGACGCGCGGGATACCGCGGCCGCGTGGGTCCGCCCGGGGGATCGCGGGCCGTCCCCTGTCGCGCGCTGTTCGAGCTGCGCGCCGGGGCCCGGGGAATGCGGGAACCCCCCGTGTGAGAGCGCGGGACCCGCGGAGGACAAACCCCGTGTACGCAGCTCCTGCCCGCGGAGCCCACGCGCGTCCGTGGCACTCCTGGATCTGCGCTCCCATATGGCGGCGCCCGGCGGGGCCTGGCGACAGAGGGGCGGATAGGTTACTGTCGGTCATAGCAGCGGTGGCCTAATAGGGGACGCGGAGGGGGGCACCGGGCGGAGGGTAAGGTGCTCTCCGAAGCCGTGCGCAGGAGTCTGGCCCACCTCCTTCCCTGCGTACTTCACACCCACGGGTGGACACCCACGCGCGGGCACCTTGCGGACACCCGCACGGCTGCACTGCGCCCCGCACACGCAGTCACACGACACAAACTCACACCCATTTGCGCGCACCCGCAGCGTTCCTGCGCTTCTGCTCAGATTCCCCAGGCAGAGTTCCCAGGCCTCTTTGACCAAACATTACCGATGAGGTGGCTGAGGGTAGCAGCCGCGGAGCAGGGCAGGCCACCCTTCCTAGAAGCCCTCTCACGAGCAGGGTACAGGGGCTGTTTTCTCTCATGGTATGCGAAGCTGAAATCCCAGATGTTTGATTGAGTCCTTCAGATGTTTTTTCCCCGACCATGGAGAGCCCCCACAGCCCTACAGGTGCGAGAATGTAACTTTGGGGGCCTTAGGACTGCTCAAGAAGGAGACTCTTATTTTGAAGAGCGGCCCCCATTCGCCACCCCCGTGATTTGCACGCTGACCCAATGGCTAGCCCTTGGCCGGCTCAAGGCTTGTTATCAATTACATGTTGTTCCTACAGCCGCTGTGTCCCCGGGAGGATAAACAGCAGGCCTGGCCGGCTAGGAGAGGGGGCGGAGTCCAGCGGCCGGCCAGGGACCGTGCCCAGAACCGGGTGCCCCCTCCCCCTGCAGGCAGCCTGCGCCTCTGGCTGCGCCACGTGCTGCTGTTTTTCAGGGACCGGTTTGAGCGCTGGCACTCAGACTTTCAGCCCTGGGTCTTCAACGCCTCAGTGTCCCGGGGTTGCTCAGTTCTGTTTTAAGATCCTGTTGACTGACTGGGGCCTCTCCACTCCTGGATTCAGTCAAGGGCTGTTTCTTGACTCTAGATCTTGGCCTGTACGGAAGTCATAACTGCTTGTATTCTGGTGGGGAAGCAGAGCATAGACAGGTCTCACAGTGGTGCCTGCTGTGAAGGATATAATCCCGGGTGATTTGTCTAAGGGAAAGTGTCTTCTGAGTTGAAATAACTAAATAATGAGCTCCCACCTGGAACGCTTGGAGAGACTTCCACAGAGGAGTTGTTGGTGCCATGGCCCAGGCTCTTTTAGTGCAGATGAGTCAGGCCTGAAGCAGCTGGAGGGGCAGCGTGGATGGGCAGGGTGCTGGTGCCCTGGGCCCTGAAGGAATCGGAAACATTTTTATGGCGGGAGGGAGATTCTTCTGTGCAGTTCCACTTTGCCATCCTTTTGTATCTGCATTCACTACCTTGTTTCTGCCCTGCTTCCACGTCTCAGTAGGATCTCACACAGCTGCCCTTGAACTCATGATCCCCTGGCTGTCTCCTGAGTGCTGAGATTCTGAGTATGAGCCGCTCTGCCCACCAGCACTGCTGTTTGTACTTACAGCAGACTGGTTTCTATCCTTTTAACAATGGAGTCTGGAGACCACCATCACATTTGAAAACAGTGTGATCGCCCGGTGTTGTGGGGTGTCCAGCTGTGATCATGTCATCTCAGATCTTAGGCGGCTCTGTTCCAAGTCCTGGGATACCATGCGCCCTGCGTTTGCCTGACTGTCCAAATCTTAATAAGTGTTCCGGTATACATGAGCTCTTTGGGTGTGCACGCAGCCTCGGAGCCGGGTCACACTGGCAGCACCCAGATGTCTGCACAGAGAAGTTGTGCCCCTTGCCTGAGGTCACGCAGCTGATAGCTTGCATGCGAGGCGTGCGCCCCGTGCCTTTGCCTTTTGCGTTGTCTGGCACTTGATTCCTGCTCAGCATTTGCCTTAGTGAAGAGCGTGTATTTTAAAGCACACTCCTGCTTTTAGATCCTCAACTGAGTGTTTAAACCCAGATGGCCTCCTGGCAGGATTACCCTCGGGCTCAGATCTTACCTCTATTCCCTGGAGCAAGAGAGAAACTTAGAGAGCACCGAGGCATAGAACAGTTGGGGAAATTGAGACCCAGGGGAGCAAAATGACTCTGGCCTCTTGGCTGCTGGGCAGTGCCAGGTGCCAGGCTGTGGAGTGGACCTGTGGAGATGATGGCCAGGATGTGGGTGCAGAGACTATGGACTCTACAGTTCTGCACATTCCCCCTCTTCAGTCTTGATAATCACACAGCCAGCCGTGGTCACTGGGCGGGGACAAAGGTCCAGAGAGGTGGCCCCATCCCAGCCAGATACTGTTGACTCTCCTTGGCGCCAGACCTAGCATGGGATTTGGCTTTGGAGGGCACGGCTTTCCCTCTCCTTTCTGTCCACATTCTCTGAGCCCTTCTTGGGTACGTGGTGTGGTGCTGAGTGCTGGGGATACGGCAGAGTGTGCTGCCAAGAGGGGACACGGGCATCTGCTGAGCTTCCCCAAGTCGGTGAGTGTCCCAGACAGGAGAGGTGGGGTGGAGGGAGGACAGGAGGCTCTGCTCCCACACATCGGCCAAGGGCAAATGTCACCCCCTCATCCTGCCCGAAGGTTGTGAGGTCCCAGGAAGTTACCCACAAACTGGGCTCTCAGACCTACTGGAGCCTCATGGCCACCAGGGACTGGACCTTGTCCATCATGGCGGGAAAGTGTTAGGCGCCATGGAGGGAGCGCTTGGCTCAACTCCGTGTCTCCTCTCCTAGTCGTAGAGGAGAAAGGTGGTTCTGGAACTCGGCTGGAAGTTTGTAGGGAAACATTGTGAAGGCAGGCAGGCACTTAATGGCCTCTAACCTTTTTCCCCCTCTACATTATAGCTACCAGGCTAAAGTACAGGCAGCTCAGATACACGCGTGTCCCATTCAACTCTGGGAACGCTGTGCTTGCATTCACAGAAGTTCATTTTTGAAATCTGAAGTGAACATCTAATAAGCAGCTTGTGCTTTTATTCGCTCAGAAGCCTCCGAAGCCTGGGCTCAGAGTGTAAATGGCATCTTTCCTTGTCACCCCCTCTCTAACTCCAGGTAGAGGGCAGAGTTTAGGTCCTGCCACTTGCAGGGCCTCCTCCCCCTGGCCTCCTTTCCCCCTTGGACTCAGCTGTTCACAGACAAGAGCATTCCTTGTTTTATTCCTTTCCAGAATCATTCTGGAAAATGTTTGAAACCAGAAGTGCCCTGGGTTGTGCAACGGGGCCTGGAGAGGGCTCTTTTGCAAACAGGGTGATGCAATTTCTGAAAACACACTCGCCGGCCCCATTGTCCCTTGGGATGGAAGCAGGGTCTGGACATTTGGCCACAGGAGGCCTTCCTTGGGCAGGCAACCGAGGGTATAGGCTGCGAGGCACCAGTGAGCATGCAGTCCTTCTAACCAGACCTCCCTTGTTCCCTCTGCAGCCACCACAGACTCGGCCAAGCCAGCATGGTGGACCACTTGCTTCCAGTGGACGAGACCTTCTCGTCACCAAAATGCTCAGTGGGGTACCTGGGTGATAGGCTGGCCAGCCGGCGACCATACCACATGTTGCCCTCTCCCATCTCTGAGGATGACAGCGATGTCTCCAGCCCCTGCTCTTGTGCCAGCCCTGAATCGCAAGCCTTCTGTTCCTGCTACGGCTCAGGTCCAGGCCCTGAGGCCCAGGACAGCATCTTGGATTTCCTCCTGTCTCAGGCCACACTGGGCAGTGGTGGTGGCAGTGGAGGTGTCGGAGATAGCAGTGGCCCTGTGACCTGGGGATCATGGAGGAGAGCCTCTGTGCCTGTGAAAGGGGAACATTTCTGCTTCCCTGAATTCCTGTCAGGAGACCCTGATGATGTCTCCAGACCCTTCCAGCCTACCCTGGAGGAGATTGAAGAATTCTTGGAAGAGAACATGGAGGCTGAGGTCAAGGAGGCCCCAGAGAGCAGCAGCAGGGACCTGGAGGCCTGCAGCCAGCTCTCCGCTGGTTCACACCGGAACCACCTCCATCCAGAGTCTGGTGGGAGAGAGCGCTGTACCCCGCCACCAGGTGGCACCGGTGGGGGTGGTGCCCAAAGTGCTGGTGAGGGGTCGGCACGTGATGGTCCCATGCCCGTGCTGCTGCAGATCCAGCCTGTTGCTGTGAAGCAGGAGGCAGGTTCAGGGCCAGCCTCCCCAGGGCAGGCCCCAGAGAGTGTCAAGGTCGCCCAGCTCCTGGTTAACATCCAGGGGCAGACCTTTGCACTCCTGCCTCAAGTGGTACCATCCTCCAACTTGAACCTGCCCTCCAAGTTTGTGCGCATCGCGCCTGTGCCCATCGCTGCCAAACCTATTGGTTCGGGATCCCTAGGTCCTGGCCCTGCTGGCCTCCTTGTGGGTCAGAAGTTCCCCAAGAACCCAGCAGCAGAACTTCTCAAAATGCACAAATGCACTTTCCCCGGCTGCAGCAAGATGTACACCAAGAGTAGCCACCTCAAGGCCCACCTGCGCCGGCACACAGGCGAGAAGCCCTTCGCCTGCACCTGGCCGGGCTGCGGCTGGAGGTCAGTATGCATGGACAGGCTGGGCAGCCAGCTAGGAGGCACATCGCTGCTCACCGGGGTGTGTTGCCAAGCACCCTTTCTCCATTAGATAAGGAGGATTAGGAAAGGAGCAAGGGGTGGGCAAGGGTCAGGATCAGAGCTGGCACAGTTGCTGGAGACTTCCTTGTCCCTCTTGGTGACTGAAGCTGGTAGCCACCTGGTCTCCGGTTTCTTTAAAGAGCAGGTAAGTCTTGCTTGGGCTTATGCTACATGTGGTCTCTCAGGCTGGGCTGAAGCAGAAGGAAGCTCAGCTAGGGAACTGGGCCAGAGACCCGTGCGGCCTCTCAGCATCCTTGGGGTAAGTACTACCGTTACACCCATGACATTTCTGGTCAGGTACATGGAGACTCTGACTGGTCAAGAACCACCCATGCCACAGTACTGTGTGAGTGGAATGTGAGCCCTGAGACTCGAACTAGAAAATTATACTTCCCTCCAGCCAGGAGGTGGGCCTTGCTCACAAGTTTGGGCTGAGCTTTGCCTTGTTTCTTCCCTGGCGACCTGGAGGTGTGTTTGGGAAGCCATAGAGAACAGCCGAAAGGAAGGACAGACGGCTGTCATATGGAGCCAAAGGTGGCAGAATCCTATAGACTTCTGTTCCACAGAACAGGGTGGATCCAGACTGCCCAGATGTGATGACAGGGACCATGGAATCCTGGGGTCGCCCTGTCCTAGGCCCTGGGTGCCCATCATGGTCTTCAGGAGGCTAGTTGCCTGCAGAAGCTCACACGCCCAGGGTGCTACAGCCAGGTGGTGGATGCTCTGGCCTTGGTGGATAGCATGTGTGGCAGCAGCACCGTTCCATCTTGTCTGTCATGTGTGTGTGTGTGTGTGTGTGTGTATCAGGTGAGGCTCATCTGTATGCACAGATCTGATAGAGCTAGACATTGTCTGCAGTGTATGGGCACGTCTTGTACCTGATGTGGGGTGGCACCCAGGAATAGGCCCCGAGAGGGAGTTCTGAGTTAGTGGGACTAGCCTCAGGGCAGGTGCTAGCCTGATGAGACTGAGCCTGGAGGATGGCCTGTCACAGTGGCAATATTTCCCTTCCAGCACCAAAGTGACCAGAAAAGGAACTTTCTCAGTCAGTATTTTGGGTTGTGGAAGTTCCTGAGAGGTGTTGTTGTCTTCTCTTAACCTGTTCAATTGCTGGGCTCCCTAGGTCTGCTGTCTATTCTCTGAGCCATGTTTTCGGGAGTGGACCCAGAGCAGGACTGTGGGGTGGTAAGTGAGTGGACAAGTTGTAGGGCAAGAGGAGCCTAGACAGAGACCTGGCAGGGGTGTTGACTGAGGACGGAGGGAGCAATGGACCCTGTTTGGAGGAGGCAGTGGGACAGGCCCAGAGCCCGCCCTGGGGTTGCTATCAACTTGCAATCTCCTGTCTCTTTTTGTTCTCTGGAGCTCAGAGATAATGTGGGGGGTCTGATTGTGCCCTCTTTTCATGAGGCTAAAGGTCAGTTTCCCACAGTCGGACTATGGAGAAGAATCTCCGAGGTGTCCTGCCTGGGACACTGGCAGGTGTTTGCACCCACAGGGACTGCTGAAGGACAGGCTACTGAATAGCCTTGGCCCAACAGTGCTCACTCCATGGGCTTGCTTGCCCCAGGAAGTACTGATTGCTCACTTTGACTGGTGCTGACGTTTGAGTGGCATCTTCAGAGAGAAAGAGGCCAGGCCGGGGTTACAGGCTGTAAGATGTGGTCAAGGATGAGGGCTGGAAGGCAGCATGAGATCCAAGGAAGGGCCTTGGCTCTGACCCTGAGCCTTGCACTGGCCTCACTGCCCAGGCAGAGCCCACTCAGCAAGACTAAAAACATGGTGTCCATATCAAGGTCCCTGTGTAGCATCTGCCTCAGGAAAGAGCTGAGTGTCTGAGATCCCCAGGATATTCTTGGAGATTAGAAGCCTAGGGGTTGTGCCTCTAAGGTCTGCGAGCTCCCTGCATGTGGTCAGCCTTCCACTCAGAAGCAGTGTAGTGGGCAGCAATTCCTTGCAGCAGTTAGGTGGGAGGGTGGGCTGTAATGACAATGATGATGGCGGTAGCATGTCGCTTTGGGGATCACTGTGTGCTGGGATAACCACCAACCCCTTCTCTTGTGTATGCCCTTCTGCGGGAGCTCATTACTCCCTGAAATTGATGTGGCCTTCAAATGCAGAGAACACTTTGGAGTGTTTAAATTCCAGTCCAGCCTTCTTGCTGTGGCCCACAGCTTCCCCAGTGTTCTCTCTGGCCTTTACGCCTTCTCTAGCAAGATCAGCCATGCCACTTTCCCCTCTGTTTCCCTTACCGTCGTCACGGGCCCCGGGATGCTTGTGGTGGCTCAGCCTTTGCTGTGAACCCCCAATACACACATTAGCTTATTGAGTCCTCACAAGAACTCTACAATCATATGCAGTAACCCACATTCTACAGAGGGAAATCAAGGTACAGAATGATCATCTTTCAGAAGGATGTAGCTAGTATGTGTGATTTTGGAGTTGGGGTACATCCCCATGGGTGCAGCACCTGCCTGATTCTTCAGCAGTACAGCCAGTTTTGGAAGTGGCCATAGTATATGCTGTGGTGTGTGGTGTGGTGTGTGTGTGTGTGTGTGTGTGTGTGTGTGTGTATGTATGTGTACTGTGTACTCCTGTGATCAGATACACATGCACATGAAGGCCGGAGATGCTTATCATGTGTCTTTTTCAATAGTTCTCCACCTTATTTTTTGAGACTGGGTCTCTCACAGCCTAGAGCTCATGGATTGTCTAAGCTGCCTGGCCAGTGAGTTCCAGCTCGTCACTACCCTATCAGCACTGATAGTACAGGCACACCCTACTGTGTCCAGTTTTTATGTAAGTGCGGAGGGATCTGAACTTGGGTCCTCATGTTTGCTCAGCAAGCACTTTACCAAATGGGCCACATCCTCAGCCCCTAGGCTGTGCTGTGCTCCTGGCTCCTGGCTGTGGGAGAGGAGAGAGCGGCAGGCATGGTGGTAACTGCTCTGACGAGGCACTAATCTGAGCATGCTTGTGTCAGTTCCTATGAGGTGCGCCTAATGGAGGAAATAGAGCCACAGAGCTG
The DNA here is from genome assembly GCF_014885135.2 of Alexandromys fortis. Lineage (NCBI taxonomy): Eukaryota > Metazoa > Chordata > Mammalia > Rodentia > Cricetidae > Alexandromys > Alexandromys fortis. Next base: position 288,848 of record NW_026067996.1, read on the forward strand.
GTAAGCACTTTCTCTGTGGTCATACAACTTCTAAGTTGCAGAGTTGCCCAGCGCTTGGGAGGCAGAGACAGGATGATCTATGAGTTCAAGGCCAACCTGGTCTACAGAGTAAGTTCCAGGACAGCCAGGGTTACACAGAGAAACCCTGTCTTAGGGGAAAAAAAAGAAAAAAAAAAGTGGCAGAGTCAGGAATTTAACAGCTGTTTTCTCCCTCACCCACCCTAGGCTCAGAGTGCTTCTCCACACTTTTGCTTCCTTTCTACACTCTTGCTCACCTCCCAGGGGAGAGGCCCCTCCTCCACCTGCAGCTGGGCCTGGCTGGTCCAACGCGTTCTATACTTCCCATCCGGCTCTGGTGCTGGCACTGGGCCCTGAGTTCCTAAATCTGCCCAAGCCCCTGCCTCTGCTCCCATTCCTCCACAGCCCAGGGGACTGCCCCGCAGCCGAGGTGGCACCTGTCCCAGTCCCAAAACCCACTGCATTCTGCTTTTGTGTGGCCAGGATTCCCTCCTCTCTCCCTGTTAGGACGTGGTTTTGCATTCAGGAGGGACTAAAGCCAGCCTGCCTATTCTGGTGTAACCATCTGGGAAGTGGCTGTTTGCCGCCTTCCTAGAAGTTTCCTCTCCCCACTTGCAGACACAGGCCTCCTTTGTTCCCTGCAGTGGAACATCCTGTTCCAGAGTGGCCAAGCCGCTCCTTCCAGAAAGAATCTTGCTGGGCCATAGCTGAAGTGAGTATTAATAGCTGTCAGCCGCTATGTGTCATGTACTACCGGCATCCATGGTGGACACAGGAGGCCCTGAGGGGGACAGTAGAGTCCAAAGCCACTGAGTGTTGGCGGAAGTGGGTACCAGATTTGGGCTTAGTGGTCTGGTTTCAGGCCAACTCTCTTAGCATTCATCACCGCTGCCCATGTGCAGGGGCATGTCCTCTGGCCTTGTGGCTGGCAGATGCCCACATATGATCTGCAGGTTGCACACTGCACATGCAGCCTTAGGAGGCTGCAGCTTCTGAGATCTGACTGTTGTCAGTGACTTTCTGGCAGATGGCAACTTGTGTCTCACACAGTTCTTATGCTAGCATTCCTGATGGACCCTGTGCGTCTTCTGCCCTATGACCCAACGACGAGAGTTATGAACCTGCCCCACAGATGCCAGGCACCAGGCCTTTGCCATCTACCAGAAAGGTCCTGTGTTCTATTCCTTGTGTTCAATAGGAGCTCACAATTCTTAAACAATTGCCACATTTGAAGCCCCATTGTCTGTAATTGTCCCCTGAGATAAGTCTGTCATTGTTACTGTCCCAAGGTAGGGATACCAGGGTTTAGCAGGACTTGGCAACCTGCCCAAACCAATCCCAAGGCTGTGTCCTGCCCAGCTAAGATCTTGTATCTCTTGCTTGTTGCTGCCTCAGGCTTTCTCGTTTGACTGTTATCAGAGGATGTGACCCAGTCAGGCAGGGGTCATCTTCGACTCAGTTACCAGGACATTCCTGTCAGGTACCAAAAGGCTGTGGCAGCAGAGGGAGGCTCTGGAATGGGGACACCTTGTTCTCTGGCATGGCTGCCCCTCAGCTGCTGTCCCTCTCAGGGTGTCTTATAACCTGTCCCTTAGAAGGCATGCAGGGAGTGAGGGAGGAAACTGAGGTCCCGGATGCTCAGGACCAGTGAAATGGGGACTGACAAACCTGTTCTTCCTTGTGAGGCTCCGTGCCCAACGCCTGCTGAGGGCACGTGGCTATGGCACAGGATCCAGGTAACAGCACTACCCGGCCAGGAAGAGAAAGATGAGAGGCAGGAGCAGACAGGCCAGGGGAGAGGCTTCATTCCAGCCTCAGGTGTTCTGTCTCAGTTCACATCACCATGAATTCTATCTAATTAAGTGGTCCTCTAAGAGACATCCCTGTGCCCGGTCCCCTGGGACGTGGCTGCAAGGCAGCAGCTTCCACATTGGATCTACCTGCCTTGACAGGCCCTGCACTGCTCAGAGAACAGGATTTTGAGGCCCTTGGTGTCATGAGCCCTGCCGGTTGTCGATGTCACTATTTATTATTCTTGTTCCCCAGGCTGAGGTCAGGGTGGTCTACTGCAGAATCTGAGCTAAGGTGACCATAGCTCTAGCAACTGAGTGTGATGTCCCTGCTGTCCACCTCATCTGCCACACCGAGTGGCACCTATCTAGAAATGGGGTGTCGGGCCTGGGACTCCTGTGTGTTCCTGGGGATATATGCAGTGATCAGTGTGTGACAATCTTCTCTCATCCCGGGGTGCCTGCACCTCCTGGGCACAGAGAACAGGGAGTGCGCTCTTCTTCCTGGAGCTTACGCTGTCTAGGCACAGCTGAGCCTAATTAAGATGTTGAAACTAGTCTGAAAATGCCATGGGGCTGGAGGTGGTACTCGGTGGTGGAGCGCTTGTGTCCGAGCTTTGCTTCCCCAGCACACACAAGAGATAACATGGTGCGCAGTGCTGTGGTGCAGCTCAGCACACGGTGTAGGACCCCCCAGGAAGTGACACTGGGGATAGACTGAAGAATGAGCGGATAAGGACAGAGAGGAGAGGGAGGTCTCAGGGACACTGGGGCTTGCCAGGATCTCATTGGGTGGCTGCAGAGGTGGTCTAATCACTTAAGATCCAGCCTGGCTTAGCCTAGCCCACTGTACCCCCACCTGGTGTTGGGGAGGCTGTGGCACTGGCTTTGAGGTCACTTGCAGTGGTGGTGCCCACGCTGGCCTGGCTGACCGCCATGTTCCACAGGTTTTCCCGCTCAGATGAACTATCACGGCACCGGCGATCTCACTCGGGTGTGAAGCCGTACCAGTGTCCCGTGTGCGAGAAGAAGTTTGCGCGGAGTGACCACCTCTCCAAACACATCAAGGTGCATCGTTTCCCACGGAGCAGTCGGGCAGTCCGCGCCATCAACTGAGTGCAGTGACCACCCCACCCTCCCCTAGCCCCACGCTTTGTTTTTAAATGCAATAACTTATTGCCTCCTTCAGAAGGATGTGACAATGTTACCAGCCCCCTTCTGAATCTTAGGAGGTGTGACCCAGAACCGCCATGACTGCCTTTCAGGGGAGGACCTAGAGTCCCCAAGGTCCCCGGGGCTGGTTCCCCGGTGGCCCAGGCAGGCCTGCACCCTTGTGCCTTTGTGCCTTCCTGCCAGCCGGAAGGATTGTTGCGGGGGGGGGGGTCCTTGCCCTTCTCCCATTGGGCTTCCTACCTGGGCCAAAGCCAACATTATTGCTGGGGAAGAAGTGTTTCGATTGTGTCGAAATAGTTCCCAGAAGGAGCCATGCTGGGAACAAGGAAGTAGGTCAAAAGTGTAGGGCTGAACTGTGGCATGAGGACTGCCATATGCAAGAGGCCTTTGAGGGTCCAGGAGAATGGCCACCCTTGCTCTAGGCTGTAATGCATGTGCTTAAATGCAAGACAAATGGAGCCATATCCATCGGTACCCAGCCTGGCTCACCCTCCTCCAGACATCAGCATCCTCCGGGTTGTGGTAAGAGGAGACAGGAACTGGCCTGGTGGATGCCAAGCAACTAGCTAGTGCCTCCCAGTCTGACTTAGATTTGCATTCCTCATCAGGTCTAGATATTAGTACCAACTGGACTAGCTTGTTTTGACAGGTCTATTTCACATCCTATGAATGTATGTAAATAAACTGTACATAGGTACGCATCTACATAAAATATCTTTTAATAACACGTTGACATTTGTGTAAATTTGAAATTAAAAAATTCTATAAAGTCAGTGTATATATGTTACAATTATGTATATTTTCTTTGGTCCTTCATAAAAATATATTTACTTTGCCAATAAAAGGAGAAAAAAGAACTCAACCATTTGGCCCTGTCTTCCTCTGCTGACCTGGGACTTGGGAGTGAGTCTGGGGTTCTGCTCTTCCCAGGTCCCTATGTGGACCTTCCTCTCTTCAGCCATGTCTGGTCCCACCTGAGGGCAGTGTCTCATGCCCACTGGTTATTGCCATTTGCTTGTGCCAAGGCAATCATCTATTCTATGGGCCCTCCTCAGGGAGGTGGCAGACCTGTTCGCTCCCTGCACTGTGACTTTGACATCTTAGGGATCTTCTCCAGGCAGGCCATGGGATGGTTGGTATTTCTGCCATTGGATTCTACTCTCAGGTTTGGGTCCAGGCGCACATCCTCTCCAGGCTGAGCTCTAGGATCATTGGGAGCAGACAAGGGGAAGCTGTGGACTCTGTAGGGATTGACCCCAGGGAGTCTTGGCCTGGGCTGAGGAGGGCTAGCCTACTCAGCAGCTCAGCTGGTGTAAGGTGGACAGTAGGAAGACCTTCCTGGTTCAGCTGTGCACAGTGTAAGGTGAGAACCAAGTGGCCCTTTTCCTGATGACTCCACTGAAATAGCTGGGTGCTGACTGGGCGAGGGTTCCCCAGGAGCCCCTCAGAGGTCTGGAGGCAGCTGGCAGGTAGGTTTCCAGCAGAGAGATTTCTATACCATATGGGTGACGCAGTCTCAGAATGTGGGGGCTGGCTGGGGGGTAGGCCGGCTAGTCTGTTCTGTCCAGTGGGAGTTGGCAGTCACAGAGCATTTGTGTGCGGCCAGTACAGCTGGCTAGAAGATGGACATCCCAACTGACCAGCTTGTGACCTCTGCCCTTTGCCTATGACCACATATACCTTCTGAGGACAAACAGGCCCTGGGGAAATGAGACGTTGATTTCCAGCTGTGTTAGGGTAATCTCTCTTCATCCTAAACAATCAATGCAGCCACAGATACAAGGGAAATTGGAGGGACAACGGAGGTCTGCTTTGTGGTCATGCTGGCGGCACTGAGGAGATAAACCATGTCCACATGCACCACGGTGGCCAAGGATGGATGGCATGCTCTTCCCCCTCACTGGTACATCAACAGCCAGGTTATTCTAGCCAGCTGAGCTGTGAGCTGTCTTGGGGCGAGGAGTGGGGTGGTGGTTATAAGTCAGCATGGACTACTGGGGTCCTCACCTGAGCCTGTATTCTCACCCTGCCGTGCAGGAGAGGCCGAGGTGATGCATGCAGCAAGATGGGGGGCCATTGCAGTCTCCCTCATGCAACCTCTCATTGATGCTATTTTGGGTGGGTTTCTAATGCTCCAGGTTGCAGCCAGACCTTGCACAACATGTTGGTGAGAAAGTCCATGGTATTATGAGGTCAATGGTAAGTGGGGTGCAAGCCTCTGAGTTGGACTAGGAGAGGTTGAAAGTGTGCCCTTCTGTCCTCAGTGATTTCTGTGGCCGGAAGAGAAGTCTTTGTCCTGTTCTGTGTGCCAAGAAAGCAGAAGGAGGCATAGTCCTGTGGCCCTGCAACTATTTGCATTAGGGGAGGAATCTGAAAGATTATGAAACAGGTAAAATGACCCAAATCTCCCCCACGGTCTTTGGTTAAAAGCAGAGCACCGTGAAATACTAGTATTTGTTTTTAATGTTAGTGATAAGCAATCCTTTTTTTTTAAGTTTTTCTTTTAAATAACTGAGTTTCTGGGAGTTGGAATTTTTTGACTCCCCAGCTGACAGTAGTCACACTTTTCCCTGATGCCAGGCTGCTTATGTGTTGGATTGCCAGCCCTGCAGTTGCCAATTGCCCTCACGGCACCCGGCTGCTTTGAACCCTCCTGGATACCTTAGGAACTGCACTGTGATCAGCTGCTGGCTTCAGAAACAGGATGCTGGCTCCTGATGCACCATCCCAACCACGCAGTGGCTTCAAACAGCTTGCAAGAGACTTTCTGCTCTTCTGAACTCCTAATGACCCTGTGACCATGTCCACCCACACCAGATAGGCTGGTGGGCACCTAATGAAAGACTATGCTGTGGTTGGTGCAATCGCAACTTATTTGCATGAAGCGCTGCTTCTGATTGGTGCCAGCAGCCTTGCCACACCCCCTTTCTAGAGCTATAAATTGGCTTTCCAGTTCCTTTCTTGAGTTGGCTGTGCTGCGCTTACTGCTGAGGCCCATGAAAGGCTAGTCCAGACCTGTAAGAGACGATAAAGCAGAGCAGTGGAGAGGTAAGAAGCCTCAAGGAGCAGGGCCCCAGCCTGAAATCTCTGATAGGATCAGGGTTACAACAGCTTCTCAGAGCTGGGTAGCTGGGAGTTAAAAGTGCAAGGCAATGAGACTCCAGCCTGAGCACCTGGAACCCCGAGTCTCTGGCTTCTACAGTCCCCTGGCCCAGCTTGCTTTGCAGCTCAGACTGGCTTCAAACTTGCCATCCTCCTGCCTCCGCCTCCTAAGTGCCAGAATAAAAGGTGCGTACTAACAAACCCAGCTTCCTTTTCAATAATTTCTACCCACGTAGAACAAAAGGTTCCCAACCCGCTTGCCCTAGTTTCGTTCCTGTTGCTATACTAGACACCATGGCCAAAGACAAATTGGGGAGAAGAGATTTAATTCTTCTCACAGGCTATAGTCCGTCACTAAGAGAATTCAGGGTAGGAGCTTGAAGCAGAGACTGTGAAGGCATTCTGCTTTATTTATTGACTTGCAGCCTGCTTCTGCAACTAGCATTCTATACAACCCAAGAGGGATAGTACTGTCCACAGTGGACTGGGCCCTGCTCCATCAGTAAGCAATTAAGAAATCCGCCCTGCCCCAAACACACACATAGACACAGACAGACATGCTCACCGGCCAATACGATAGAGACAATTCCTCAGTTAAGGCTCCTTCTTCCCAGGTCTATCAAATCAACCACCAAGATCAGTTATTGCACAGATCATTGGTAGCAATCACAAAACAAAATGTAGCCATGGAGACTTACATAGATAGTATCTGCCTGTAGGCACACAATCAGACCATTGCTAATAGCAGGTAGCACACAAGGCAGCCTGCTGAAATGCAAAATTCCAACTCTGTGGCCTAAACGAAGTAGACAGTCACATTCCTCTATATAAGCAGGCTGAAGCAAAGTGGTGTGGGAAAATACTGTAGCTCCTCCATGCTGTGAGTGTGTCATCATAGATGGCTCAGCTGAGGAAAGCAAGTGAGGGGCCCGGTGCTCCTGCCCAGCCTCCAGGCATTGACACTTCTACGCATGCCCCATTGGCTAGAACGCAGCCGCATGGCCTCTGCTCCAGTGCCCTCAGTTAGGAAATGAGGGTCCCTCACTGGCTTGAATAGACAGTTGCAACCTGCCCTGCCTGCCTGTGCTGCCTGCCCCTCGGTTAAAAGCGCTAGCAGCCTTCGCCTTCCCAAAAGTCTGCAGAATAGGCTCTGTGAGGCAATGGTTGAGCCTGGCTGCCGGGATGTTACAATGTGATTTAGGGGCACCCCTGAGGCATCTGGGGCTAAGGGTAGAACTTCCAGAGCAGTGGGTGTGAGGAGGGGAAATGAACCAGAGAGCAGGAACAGATGAGGGAATCCCGACTGTGAACAGAAGCAACGCCTCCTGTACCACTATGAGATGCACCTGAATAGAGCCCAGACCATGCTGGGGCCATGGGGAGGAGGAGACAGACGCGTTTTCTGTGTATTAAATTGGTTAAGGATATCAAAGGCACAGGCAGGGAGATCTTCTGGGGTGCGGGGGGGGGTCGCTGTGGATTTCACAGGTGTGAAAAGGAGAGTTGAATTCAGGAACCAGGTGTGAGCAGACCCTATTGGACTTGAATCTATGCACACGCAGTGGAGATGGCAAGATGGGACGATTTATTTATTTATTTATTTATTTATTTATTTATTTATTTATTAAAGATTTCTGTCTCTTCCCCACCACCACCTCCCATTTCCCTCCCCCTCCCCCAATCAAGTCCCCCTCCCTCATCAGCCCAAAGATCAATCAGGGTTCCCTGCCCTGTGGGAAGTCCAAGGACCACCCACCTCCATCCAGGTCTAGTAAGGTGAGCATCCAAACTGCCTAGGCTCCCACAAAGCCAGTACGTGCAGTAGGATCAAAAACCCATTGCCATTGTTCTTGAGTTCTCAGTAGAAATCTCAAGGTCCAAATCAGGAGCAGAAGGAGAGAGAGCACGAGCAAGGAACTCAGGACCGCGAGGGGTGCACCCACACACTGAGACAATCGGGATGTTCTATCGGGAACTCACCAAGGCCAGCTGGCCTGGGTCTGAAAAAGCCTGGGATAAAACCGGACTCGCTGAACATAGCGGACAATGAGGACTACTGAGATGGGACTCTTCTAATGCACAGAGTGAGCAACAGCCAGCCCGAGTCTGGATCTCACCGCTTTCAATAAGAAAGGGACTCGGGGCTGGAGAGGGAGGGGTGGCTCAGCAACTAACAGCACTTGCTGCTTTTTCTGAGGTCAGAGTTCACTTCCTAACACACACTGTGGCTCACAACCAACTGTAACTCCAGTTCCTCAGGATCAAACACACACACACACACACACACACACACACACACACACACACACGATATAATATCTAAAAAGAGGCAGGAATGGCTCTAGTTCCTGGGAGACCCCAAAGAGACCCAGAGCACACTCAGAGTGCCAGCACAAGGTAGAAAGAGGTGTATTGGGGATGTGGGGGGAGTCCAAGAAGGCAGACAGTGCTATGGGAGGGTGGGAAAGGGGAAGAGGACAGTTGGGAGGGACAAGAATAAAGCGGCTTAGATGCTCTCTAGCACAGAGGGAGAGGTGGAAGAAGGAAACATGGACGGCCAGGGCAGAGTGGAGAGGTGGGGTCTTGAGTCAGACTCTAGGACAAACAGATCAATGCCAATGACACAAAATGCAGGGACAAAGCAGAGTTGTCAGGGCCCCAGGGGGTGCTGGTTACCAAAGCCATGTCATTTTTAGGGAAGAAAGAGGCTGCCTGTGTTCCACAGCAACGTTGTGGTTGAGATGGCCATGACTAGAAAAGCCATGACTAGAGAGAGAGCTCCAAATGCTTGTCAGAGCAGCTCTGACTCACCGGGATGGTGGGTGGTCCTCCCGGCCTAGCAGCACCCTAAGGGAGGATAGTGGGGGGATGACCTGGTCAGTATGAAGGCCCCTTCTCTTTTCCCTCCTGGCCATCCTGACCTGATGGGCCTTTCTGGAAGTCTGGGTGCACGGCTGGAGATCCCCACACTACATTGTGGGCCGAGGATGTCCCACATGGTCACCAAAGTCATGTGAGCTGGGTTCCTATTCCAGCCCCTATGTTAGAATTTTTACAGTTCCTTATTGTGTGTATGTGGGGCAGGGTGGCACACACATGACACCGTGCACATGTGGAGAGTGAAGGGCATCTTGTGGTGAGTTCCAGGCATTAAACTCAGGTGGCCAGACTCAGCAGCAAGCACCCTTTCCTGCCGAGCCATCTCTCCAGCCCTCAAGTGTGTTTTAAATGTGGCTGCAGTGTTATTCAGGGTTGCCTGCAGAATCCATCACCTTTACACTTCCTGAGGGGGCACACTGAAGCTTTTCACTGTCAATCTCCAGTAGCTTCACTTGGTATATACATGTAAATATTATGATATATTGTTGTTATATTTGTATATATAATATAGCTTATATAATCAATAACATGTAAGTAATGTAAGGTAACACATATGCTAAAATTTAAATATTTTAAAATATAATAAAATATATAACATGTATAGTGATGTATTTACAATAAAACATAATTTAGTAATATGTGCATATACTCTACAGATGATGTCATTTCTAATTGAAAAATTCGGTTGATCTTATTTTGTGTTCGGGTGTTTTGACTGAGTGTATATATGTACACCATGTGCATGCAGGGCCTGCGGAGGTCAGGATCCCCTGGATCTGGAGTCACAGATGCGAGCTGCCACATCAATACTGGGAGCCAAACCCGGGTTCCCTGAGAGAGCAGCCAGTGCTCTTCACTCTCTGGCCTTGTCCCTTATAATTTAAGCACTAGAGTAGCAATTGTGTGCGGTTTAACAATGAGGATATATCCTGAGAAATGTCACTCAGTGTTCACAGTGGAGTTACCTTGACAGCCTCAGTAGGTGCTATAATCTGTTGGGGTCGTCATTGGCCAATGATGGCCAACACATCGCGTGGTACATGACATGTGTAACCTAGCTCAGAAAGGTCTCTAAATGTGACCATGGCCTTCTCTACCAGGCAGTGGCTTCTTTTGCTCTTCTTTCCTGTCCCTCCTCTGAGTTTTCTTGGGGCTTCAGATTCCTACTACTTGAAATCAACAGATGTGCAAAGAGGGCCTGGCCAAAGGGGCTGTGGGTGCTGGGACATTTCTCACAGGTCACCGAGAAGATGAAGAGGAGGTGCTAGGATGATGCCTGGCAGATGGTGAAAGGTTCGGGGTTTTGTTGGTGGCACTAAGGATTGACCTGGGGCTCAGCATGTGTTAGGCAGACAATCTCCTCCTGGGCTCCACCAGCCTGCTGCTGCTCCTTTCCCTGCTACCATAGCTATCTGAAAAGTCTTTCAGGTCTCCCTTGTGCTCCGAGGAGTATAGCTAGACAGTTGTCCTCACTGAGTCCGGCACCCCTCCCCGTCCATGTTTTATTAAAAGCAGGTGCTCTGTAGCCACTGAGCCGAAATGTCCTCCCAAATGGGTATTTGCAAGAAGCGAGTGCCTGGAAAAGCTGCCAGGCTGCCTGGTAGGCCTTTCCATGATCACTCACAGGCCATTAACTTCTCAACAGCCCAAACCCCACAAGCCTTGGGACAAACCACTGCTATTCGGGAACAAGCAATGAGTGAAATAAACATGGTCTGAGGCCGCAGGGCTTTACAGGGCTGTCTTTGCATCTCCCGAAACAGGAGCCTGGTCATCTGACTAGTCATAGCGTGTTGGGAGCAGGGGACTTTGCTCCTGAGATGGCACCCCCCTTGGCTGTCATCTTTCCTCTTTCAGATAGTCCTGGGCCTAGAAGATATTCCCACCCTGGGGGGCGGGTGAGAGCTAAGAGCAGAGCCCTCTCTCTGCTGTGCCATCGGACAGTAAAACCGTCTTAGACATTCCTCCCCCAACTGAAGAAGCCAGTGCCTCTTTGGGTGCCAAGGGTATGAATTGGTGACTCCTAAGTTTGGGTCCCTGGGCTTGTGCATAAGAGTGTCTCAGTTAGGGTTTCTATTGCTGTGAAGAGACACCATGACCACAGCAAGTCTTATAAAGAAAACATTTACTTGGGGCTGGCTCCCTTACAGTTTCAGGGCTTAGTCCATTTTCATCGGCAGTAAGTTTGTTTCTTTTTCCTTCCACGTTCTTCTACACTTTGCCACATTTCTTATCTTCTTTAGGGTGCATGGGTAGGAGTGTGCCCCTGTACATGCGTGGAGCCGGAAGAGAACTCGTGGGAGTTCTCTCCTTCCATCATGTGGACCCCAAAGATTCAACTTGGGTAGTAAGCTTGGAACTTTATTTGTAGATCGGCTGGCATGGAACTCACACAGATCCACCTGTTTCTGCCTCCCCAGTCCGAGACTAAAGGCATGCGACACCACCCCCGGTCCATTTAAAGGACTTTTCCACACAGAGTGTGCTTTCTCTCCATGGCAGAGCTAACTCAGAGCGCTGAGATTCTAAGGTGTGTGAAAGATTCACATACATTTGAGAAATAAATGACACATTTTTCTTCCCCCTTTTGTTTAATTTTTATGTGTATGTCTGCACTCTACATGTGTGCAGTGCCTGCAGAGGCCAGAAGAGGGCATCAGATTCCCCTGAGTTATGGACCCTTGCTGATTGGTCACCATGTGGGTGCTGCAAATCGAACCTCAGCCCTCTGCAAGAGCAGCCAGTGCTCTTACCATAACACACCGTCAATAGCTCTCTGTCCCAAGACAAACATTAAAAGGAAAATTTTAAGTCTTTTAAACTCAACTAAATGAAACCATATTCAACTTTATGGCTTGTTAGTAGAAGGACTTGATAGCATTAAATGCTCACACTAGAATTGGAGAAATGTACTCAAATTAGTGTTCTCACCTTTCACCTCGAGAAAGTAGAAAAAGAAAAGTAAATGAAATCCAAAGAACTTTCAAGAAAGGAAGCAATAAAGTCCTGACCAGAAATAGATGCAAACAGTGGGGAGCAGGGCACGTGTGAAACACATAGCTGTGGACAACTTTATCCCCCCTCCTAAGAACACCTTCACGTTGGATTAGGATTGGGCGCTTGCGTTTTACCTTTGCGGTGAAGAGGTCAGTGGTAGAGACTGCCTCCTATGTCTACCTGGGTCATAGTCCACCCTTCCTTCAAGAATGGAGGGGGCAGACAGCAAAGTAAAAGTTCTAATACCCTCGGTACCAACAGGATGCCTGCTGAGATTCTGAGAGTACCAGCTCCAAGCCTGGAGAGGGTGCAGATGTTACACACCCCTATGTTCTTGGCAGGCTTCAGGGTGCCAGCTGCGAGCCATTCCTTAGAGAACACAGCAGCAGGTCATGGATAGGCGTGGCAGAAGTAGGTCTCCTATCCCCAGCAAGTCTCTGGTCACTGGGACAGGAATGAGTTCCTCTGTCTGCAGCTGCTAGTGGAATCACAGAGACAGCTTCAGCCAGCTCCTTGCCCTGGGCCAAAGCCTTGGGTGTAGGAAGGTAGTGAACCCCTCTCTGAAGACTCCTGAAGCAGAACCCAGCAGAGGACTGGCGAAGCAAGAGGCAGGATCTGAAGTCTTCCTTTGCCCTTCTGTTCCCAGGCAGAAATGGCTTGAATCCTCAGGATGGCCAAATTTATCGAGAAGCAGTTGGGCCCTGATTGGCTGAGTGTGGGTTTGTAAATAGAGTGAAAGATGAGGCCAAGGAGAGAGGAGCCATCAAAGGGTCTGTTTCTGGCTGTTCATGTTGCTAGGGTAACCTTTTCTGGCTTGGTCAAACTTGAGGCTGGGGCTGTCAAAAGCCGGAGCTTCCCCAAAGCCGGGCGTTTGTTTCTGGGCAGCTGCTGCACACGGACAGCTGCCAGCAGTCTGCTCTTTGTTCTGGGCGCCTGAACTTCATTGTCCGAGGGTCCTACAGTGGGCAGGAAGCTGGACATCAGGTGTCCCTCCAACCCCTACCAGCGGCCTCTGTAAAGAGTCTAACTAGAAGTACAAGGCAAATTCCGAAGTGTTGTAGTCAGAGTCTTAGGATATACTTCAACCCAAATGCACACCAAAGGTGGCCTCTACGACCCCTGCTACCATTCGTGGTTATGAGCTCTCTTAACCCATCAGATCCTCTCAAGAACACCCAAGGGGCCACTGGCATCACAGGAAGCTGGCTGGCCATGTCTGCTACTGCTGAGTGGCACTCATGTGCCCATCAGTGCCTGAGTATCCTGGGCTATTGAAGGCTGTAGTAACCTTGTGAGCAGAAGTGTCTTCATTCACTTCCGGCAGCTGGCGTGAGGACCACGGCACCTCCATGGGACGTTACCATGTGGTTGCACAGCACGGACTAACATGGCTTCTTGTTGCTGCATTCCAACCCCAAGGGTGGCTAGCCACCCGAGGGAGATGTGCACAGTGGTGACCCGGTACAGCTCAAACAGACAGGGTCAGGTTCTTCCACTGTCTTCTGGCCATTAAGCTTCACCCAAGTTTGAAAGACGTGATGAAAACCCACCCTGGTCCCACTGCAAGGAGGAATTTGGGGTTGGAGGGGGCGTGTTACAGTGAGCGTCCTCGGACAAGGCATCCCTGTTCGTCATCCTCTTTCCCCAAAACCCGTCTGTACTCTATAGAAGGATGTGTGGGAATAGAGAACGACAGTTACCATGACCCCCTCAGGTTTTGTTCTAAGAGGTAATTACCATAGCAGTACCAAAATGGCTGCTCTTAACTGCTGAACCTTCTCTTCAGCCTGGGACCTGTACTTTTACCAACACTGAGGTTCACAGAAGAAAATAATGTCAAGTAGTTTATTTTGACCATAGCATGTAATGCCAATATCCAATATCCACTGTGAACCCCAAATCACCTTGCAGCCAGCACAGGTGGCTCTCAGTTCATCCTGGGGTCCAGGAGTGCTTACCTAAGGTCCCTGTGGGCTGCATTCTGCCTGCGCCTTGCAGATGGCCACACCCATCACATGTGCACCTAAGTAAGCACCCTCCACCTGCCTCCTTTGGCTTCCGTGTGTGCAACCAAGAGTCTGCACCTGAGGAAGCCAGGAGGGCATGGAGAGGGAGCCCAGGCCTTCCACTGCCCCGAAGGACCTGTGATTATTCCAGAAAGGACCTAAGAAAGCAGCATGAAATACCTGGGTGAGCAGTCTCTGGGGTCAGAGTGGTGAAATAGCTGGGTGAGCAGTCTCTGAGGTCAGAGTGGCCACCTTCCACAGGGCTTCTCTACACCTTATTTGCCCTTGTTGAGTCAAGGGCTGTTGGGATCTTAGACTGGTTTTGTGCTGGGGTTTGGGAAATCAACTTTGGGGAGCAAGGTTAGTATTTACATGAAGGGTTGGTAGGGATCAGTTCTGGGAACAACTGGTTGTTGGTCATTTGGGGTGTGTGTTTCTTCAAATTTTGACCTAATAGCCAAAGACATCACATTTATTGTAAAAACTACCTTTACAAGTGTACACATAAGCAATTTTTTTAATGAGCATCTGCTGCATTTATGTATGCCCACTACACACATCTGTGCCAGAGGAGCCCATCAGATCTGGAGCTGAAACTGTAAGTGATTTGAGCACCCAGGGAGGGTGTTGGGAGCCAAGCTCAGGTCTTCTGCGAGAGCAGTGTGGGTTCTTAGCCATCTTAGCCACAAAGCCATCTCTCCAGACCCTGTGGAAGATGTTTCTATAACCCCTCACTAGATACATGAATTGCAGTGTTTCCCCAAGTCAATGGCCTTGACTATTCTTCTGGGGGAAGGATTTGCTGTGATGCTCCCATATATTCGTATGTCGTACCTTGATCACGTTCATCTACCTCCTCTCCAGCTGGGCCCCCACCCCCGGTTCCTAGTAATTCTGAGCATGAACAAGTTTCCACATGCTGTAGGAAACACACCAAACTTGCCTTTGTATCTGGTTTATTTTGTTTAATATGTTCTTTCCTAGTTCCATGCTTTCCCTACAAGGGAATATGCTATTATTTTCTTATGGCCGAATGCACCGGTTGCTCCTCAGCGGCCAGAATGCTTAAGAGAGGAAATTAATGACAAAAGGTTCTTTTTGGCTCAGAGCGACAGAGGTTTCAATCCATTGTGGAGGGGAAAGTGTGGCAGAGCAGCCAAAGTCATGGCAGACAGGAGGCAGAGGAAGGAATGGAAGGTTCGGTGTGACCTTCCAAGGCACACTCAAGTGGCCCCGTTCCTCCAGCCAGGTTTCAGAGTTCTTACAACCTCTTGAGAAAGGTCCACCAGCTGGAAATCAAACACGATCCTGTGGAGATGGTTCATATTTGTCCTGATATTTCATATCAGGTTTGTTTGCTTGTTTGTCAAGTTGACAAAAGCTGAGGTCGCCTGGAAAGAGAAAGAATCTGGACTGAAAAGATGCCCCTTCAAGATATGCCTGCAAGCAGATGTGGGACATTTTTTTTTTATTGCTGACCGATGTGGGAGGGTCCAGCCCACTGAGGGCAGTGCTGTCCCTGGAGAGGTGGTCCTGGGTATGCTAAGCAGGTTGAACAAGCCTTCAGGTTCTTGCTTTGATTTCCCAAGGTCATCAATGAACTGCTGCCTGAACTGGAGTGAAACAAACTCTCTCATCTCTGAGTTGCTTGGGGGTCAGTTTTCATCACAGTCACAGAAAGCAAACTAGGACAATATTCAGACAACAACACTGGAGAGTACTCCGTTGTCTAAATAGGTCTGTGGTGGTCTGAATAGGTATGGTCTCCATCGACTCACGTGTTTGAATGCTTGATCCATAGGCAGTGGCACCATTAGGAGATATGACCTTGTTGGAGAGGGTGGTGACCTCGGATGTAACTTTGGAGGAAGTATGTCACTGTGGAGGTGGGCTTTGAGGTCTCATATATATACTCAAGCTATGCCCAATATGGCACACAGACTTCACTTCCTGTTGCCTTCAGATCAAGATATAGAACTCTCAGCTTCTGCCCCAGCACCGTGCAGGCCTGCATGATAAAGGATTAAACCTCTGAAACCGTAAGCCAGCCCCAATGAGATGATTTCCTTTATACGAGTTGCGGTGGCCATGGTGCTGCTTCACAGCAGTGGAAACCCCAGGACAAAGCCACACTTCCATTCACCCGTGTGCAGGTGGCCCTGCTTGCTCATCTTAGCTGCACGAGCAGAGCAGCGATACACACGGATGCAAAGGCATCGCTTTGGGGGCTGACTTCATTTCCTCCGGAGAAGTATCCAGAAGTGGGAGAGCCAAATTATAGGATGGTTTTATTTTTAGTCTTTTGAAGACTTTTCATATGGTTTTTCCATAATAACTATGTTCTGATTTACATGCCTGCCAACGATGTAAGGACTCCTCTTGGTCTAGAATCCTATTGCACTTTGGATTTGTGTTTTCCTGATGGCTAGTAATACCGAGCATGCTGCATATATTGGCTGCCTGGATTTCATATTATCAGAAACCCCTCTCTGTGTACGCACATCTGCCGGTGTGCATGTGCGGTGACACAGTTTCACTCTGTAGCTCAGGCTGGCCTAGGACTCACTCAATTCTCCTCGCCCCACCCTCCTGAGCTGGGATTACACCACACCTGGCAGTTTGCCCATTTCTGACTGACTTACCTGTTTTGTTCCTGTTGACTTTTTGTGGTTCTGGAAATTAATGTTCTACCTGTGAATGTCTGGCAAAGATCTGCTCGCTTTAAACGGACTGTCTCTTTGTTGATTATTTCATCAGATTTGAAGACACTGCTTAATTGCTGTGATCAGATTTGTCAGCTCTCGTTTTGTGTTCCGTGCTTTTGAAGCCCCTCTCAGAAAAATTGTTGCTGTGACAATATTTTGATGTCTTTCCCTTCTGTTTTTCCAAGGTAGTTTTAGACCCTGGGGTCTCATATTATTGTCTTTGTTCCATTTCGAGTTTGTTTGCTTAGGCAGAGAAGTAGGGTCCAATTTAAATCTTGAGCACATGGGTGGCCAGTGTCCACAGTGCCATGTATACAGGTCTGTAGTTTTCTTTTTCTTTTTCTTTTTTTTTTTTTAATGCACTTGTCAGGTTTTGGTTACGGGACAAATACAGCCTTGTAGAAGGAAGGCTATCTTTGCAGAATCATTTTAGAATTGTTATTGATAACTTGTTGTTTTAAGGAGGCCACTTGTTCATTTCCCAGCAGCCCAAACTCCTGAAATAATCACACAGAAACCATATTATTTAAATCACTGCTTGGCCCATTAGCTCTAGCTTCTTATTTGCTAACTCTTACATCTTAATTTAACCCATCTCCATTAATCTGTGCATCACCATAAGGTCATGGCCTATCAGCAAAGTTTCAGCAGGTCTGTCTCCAGCAGTGGCTCCATGACTTCTCCACTCTGCCTCCTTTCTCCAGCATCCAGTTTAGTTGTCCCTGCCTATCTACCCTATCAGGTCAAGTCAATTTCTTTATTAACCAATGGTAGTCACAGCATACAGAGGGGAATCCCACATCAGCTTGTCTCTGAAATCCAGTGATGATATCATTCAACTCTGGGCTTTTCTATGTTGGGAGACTTTACAGAAATTCCCATGGTTATTAGTGATTATTTTGGAAAGCTGTATGCTAATAAATTATAAAATTTAGAAGAAATAGATAAAATTCTG
>NW_026067996.1:307339-315198 GCF_014885135.2 Alexandromys fortis
TTCTTTTGGTGTCCAATTTCTTGAGTTCTTTGTATATTTTGGAAATCAGACCTCTGTCTGATGTGGGGTTGGTGAAGATCTTTTCCCATTTTGTAGGCTGTCGTTTTGTCTTGTTGACCATGTCCTTTGCTTTACAGAAGCTTTTCAGTTTCAGGAAACTGAAATTGTTTCTCTCAGTGTCTGTTCTGCTAGAGTTATATTTAGTAAGTGGTTCCCTGTGCCAATGCTTTCAAGTGTACTTCCAACTTTCTCTTCTATATGGGTCAGTGTGGCTGGCTTTATGTTGAGGTCATTGATCCATTTGGACTTGAGTTTTGTGCATGGTGATATATATGGGTCTATTTTCATTCTTTTACATGTTGATATCCAGTTATGCCAGCACCACTTGTTTAAATATGCTTTCTTTTTTCTATTTGGTATTTTTTGCTTCCTTGTCAAAAATCAGGTGTTCAAAGAAGTGTGGATTGATATCCGGGTCTTCTCTTCAATTCCATTGGTCCTCCTGTCTGTTCTTATGCCAATACCAAGCTTTTTTCAGTACTGTAGCTCTGTAGTAGAGTTTGAAGTCAGGGATTGTGATGCCTCCAGAAGTTTTTTTATTGTACAGAATTGTTTCGGCTATCCTGGGTTTTTTGCTTTTCCATATGCAGTTGAGTATTGTTCTTTCAAGGTCTTTGAAGAATTGTGCTGGGATTTTGATAGGCATTGTTGTTGAATCTGTAGATTGCTTTGAACCAAAAGGATTTAAAAAAAATGAAACAAACTGATATTAACTGAGAAGACAGAATCCATCACCTGGCGTGGTGGAGGCATCTGCCTTCATGGACAGCTTTCAGTCTCTTCAGATGAGGCCATAGAGTCTGTTGACTTCCTATACACCCTAGATAGTCAACTGATAACAGGTTTATCTTGGCTCTTGATTTCAGAGGTTTCGGGTCATGATCAGTTGGTCTCATTGCAAAACAGCTCATCGTGACAAGGTCTGGCTACAGGGCAAAGGCTTGACCTTTGCCAGGAAATGAAAGAGGGGAAGAGACCAAGGTCCCTTGGTTCCCTTTGAGGACTCTCTCTAAGTGTCCTTCAGACTTGCCACTAGGCTATATCTCTTAGTCTCTACCAACTTCTAACCTATCCACCAAGCTGGAATCAAGCCTTTAAAACATGGGCTTTTGGTGGGGAGTGCAGCATCCAAATGACTAAAGAGAATGTAATCAACATTCCCAGGTCATGCCTGGCATCCCAAGAGCTGGGCACCAGCTCCTGAGCTGCAGGCCTTTCATGAAGGCAGGGACAGACACAAATGTTGTTTTAAAATGTGACTTAAATATTTATCACAAAATAAAAATAAATGCACTCAAGCTTAACACACAGGAAGCAGAGCGATGAGCATTTGCATATACTCAGGCTGAGAATCACACAGCACAAAAGAAGCACCATGCCGTGGTCCGTGGTGTGTGGAAAATGATGCAGTGATCATGTCAAGATGCCATCGGAAAGCTTCAGTAGGTCACAACCTGTGCCTCATGTCAGATCCTCTGCTCATCCTTGACAAACCCATTAAAAGAACCAAATTAAAAGTAGAAACCAGGCTGGGCGGTGGTGATGACAGCCCTCACCTTTAATCCCAGCACTCAGAAGGCAGAGACAGGTGGATCTCTGTGAGTTCAAGGCCAGCCTGATTTACAAAGTGAGCTCCAGGACAGTCAGGGCTACACCAAGAAACCCTGTCTTGGAAAAAAAAATCAAAAAAATAAATGAAAGTGGAAAGCGGAAAAGGTAATTTTTTTTAATGTTCTATTAGAAGGAGAGTGCAGATCAGCGCAGAGACCTTCTCAAGTTCGCCTTGCAAGTGCTGAAGTGAGATCAGAGTTCAGAGGGCCAAGGATGTGTGCATCTAAGCAGCTGTGGTCCTGCCCACCATTGACTCATCACTGTCTAGGCTTTGGTCTCTTCCTGTAAGGTAATGACAAGAATGGCCAAGATCAAAAACACTGATGACAACTTATGCTGGAGAGGTTGTGGGGAAAAGGGAACACTTCTGCATTGTTGGTGGGAATGCAAGCTGGTACAGCCCCTTTGGATGTCAGTGTGGTGATTTCTCAGAAAATTAGGAAACAACCTTCCTCAAGACCCAGTAATACCACTTTTGGGTATATATCCAAAGGATGCTCAATAATGCCACAAAGACATGTGCACAACTATGTTCATAGCAGCATTGTTTATCATAGCCAGAACCTGGAAACAACCTAAATGCCCCTTGACCGAAGAATGGATAAGGAAAATGTGGTACATTTACACAATGGAGTACTACACAGCAGAAAAAAATACTGACAGCTTGAATTTTGCAGGCAAATGGATGGAGCTAGAAAACATCATTTTGAGTGAGGTAACCCAGACACAGATAAAGACAATTATCACATGTACTCACTCACAGGTGGTTTTTTAAACATAAAGAAAGTAAACCAGCCTACAAACCACAATCCCAGAGAACTTAGACAACAATGAGAAAACTCAGAGAGACTTACATAGAGCTAATCTACATGGGAAGTAGAAAAAGACAAGATCTCCTGAGTAAATTGGGAGCATGGGGACCTTGGGGAAGGGCTGAAGGGGGAGGGGAGAGGCAGGGAGGGGAACAGAGAAAAATGTAGAGCTCAATAAAAAAGAAAAGAAAAAAACTGTCGGTGAAATCGTTTTCCTGGCAGACAAGTTCCCCTCTGTCAGGGTCCCCTTCCTTCTCCCAATATGAGATTCTGGTGGCAATTCCTATTTCAGGGGAGCCCATTGTTTCAACAGTCAGATTAAGAGGCACAAGTATCTCTTTAGAATATCCTCGTTTCTGCCAGGCCTATTGCAAGGACACCGCAATAGGGACAGGAGCCACACAAGGGGAAGAGACACTGGTCTCCACTCTGGAGGCACAAGTTAGAATCAGCAGATGGAAAATGACAAGGAGACTTCAGGCATACGGGGGTTCTGGCTGTGCGGAGCCTGGCCAGGCAGTCAGACATCACCTGGAGGTGGAGGAGGAAGGACCACGTAAGACATCGCTGAGGGCGAGCAGACACCGAGGGCAGGGTTCTCGGTAAACTGACTTCACTTCATCTTGCTAAAGCTGCATTTTACAAGTGCACAGATGAGTCTTGGAGACAGCTCAGAATCCCACTAAAACTTGGCCAGACAGAAACTATTAGGGCACAAGCAGTCTCACTTATGCTCAGCAGACTCTCGCTGGAGGAGACAGCAGCTGGATGGAGGGAAGGGCAAACCCTTTGGGATTTGTAGTGCAGTGAATCGGCCAAGGACTCCAGACAGACATGCCACCTCCTGGAAGCACATCCAAGGGAGCAGGGGGGGTTTCCTGGGGGACCAAACCAGCAGCAGTGCCTGTCCTTCCAGCTGCACTGAGCACTAAGTGAGTGCATAGGACCAGGGTGTCACTGTCAGCTTTTAACACTAGAAGCCAACATCTGGGGCTCAGCTGTGTAAGTGTGTATCTGTGGATGTATGTCTATGTATAACTAAAAGCATACATGTGTACATACATGTGGCAATAAATTAATCCATATGTGTACGCATATGTCTATATGTTTCTATGGCATATGTGTGTATAAGTCTGTATATGGCTACTTATATATGCATAAATACATATGAGTATGTATATATGTGTGTATGTGTACAGCTATGAATGGGCGCATGTGTGTCTCTGCATATTTGTATATATGCATGAATGTGTATCTGTAAACAAGTGTGTGCACATGTGTGAATCTGTGGTGTGTGTTTTGGGGGACAGCGGGAGCCTTGGTGCTGGAAAGGGAGTCCTGAGATGAGGGTTCCTCTTTGGCAGGACGAAGGGCTGAGAGGCCTAGAAGGAGAGGAGGTGGATGTTGCTCTGGAGAAGCTGCACCCAAGGTCCTGCAAGGCCTAAGCCAGGCTGCTGACCTCAGCAGCAGAGATGGGGCAGAGCCAGCAAGGGCAAAGGGAACCAAGGGTCAGGTCACAGGCAGAGAGAGGTAACGGTTAAACCATGACTGGGCAGCCTTTGCTCTTCCTCCATGCGCTGCTGGCTGGTGTGTGGCTTAATTATTGAAGTTTAACTCTGAGCAGTTAAACCACTGAGCAGCTCCCATTAGTAAATATGGAAGGGATGAAGAAAACAAACTGTCCACCAGAAGAATACAGATTCGTAGCTGCAGGGAAGGGGTGCCCAGAAATGGTAGTGGGTACAAGCATAAGCAGGGGAATCACAGTAGGGTCCCAGAGTCACCCCTAAATGTTTGATAATTATGAAGTAAGCTTATAGCGGCAACTCCTGGCCTGGCCCCATCCTCACTGAGAGATCAAGGATGATATCTCTGGGTTCAAGGCTTGATGACATCATGTACCTGCTGATATGACACTATGAGCGAGAACATTGCCTCAGACCTGCTGAAAGTACAAGATGTCAATCTGAGAAAGTGTCAGGAGACTCTGCACAGAGGACAGTTGTCAGAGCACGGTATTTAACAGGCAAAGGAGGGCCAAGGTCATGACCCGGGGCCCGGGAAGCCTGGGTGGAAGCCTGGTTTGATCTTGGACAGAGTGGGATCCTGGAGGGCACATGGTCAGAACAAACCAATTCCCTACTTCCTAGGCCGTGGTAGCAGAAACTGTCATCTTATAGGACCCCCCCCCCCTGCAGGGAGAGGCTGCTTTGAGGGGAGTTAGATGGTAGCTGCTGCAAAGGGCTCTCAGTGTGAGAGACTCTTCCGTGTACAGTCAACGTGAGAGACTCATCCGTGTGCGGTCAGCGTGAGAGACTCTTCCGTGTGCGGTCAGCGTGTGAGACTCTTCCGTGTGCGGTCAGCGCGTGAGACTCTTCCGTGTGCGGTCAGCCTGGGAGACGCTTCTGTGTGCGGTCAGCAGTCCTTCCCAGGGCTGCACTGCAGGTGGTGCCAGCACATATAGTGGTCCATGCTGCACACTGGCACTGGAACATGATCACTTCTCTGACCTCCAGAGGGCACCGAAGGGGAAGAGGCCATCAGCCTGACAGGCATCACCTAGAAAGGCAGGACTGAGGGACAGACAGGGACAGCGTCTCACCCGAGCAGACATGCCCAAGCCTCCCATCTTCTCCCAGATTCGGGGAAGCGTCTATGGCTAAGGTGAATTCCAAAGTCCCACCCACCCAAGCATGCTGTGTCTAGTTTTGGGTCAACTTGACACCAGCTGGAGTCGCTTGAAGGGAGGGAACCTCATTGAGAAGAGGCCTCCATAAGAACAGGCTGGAAGACATTTCCTTAACTCGTGATTGATGGAGGAGGGCCCAGCCTCTGGTAGGTGGTGCCATCCCTGGCTGGTGCTTCTATGTTCTATAAGAAAGCAGGCTGAGCAAGCCACTAAGTAGCACCCTTCCATGGCTACTGCATCAGCTCCTGACTCCAGATTTTCCTTCCCTGCTTGAATTTCTTTTTTAAAAAAACAATTTATTTACTTTAATTTTGCGTGCATTTGTGTTTTGCCTGCATGTATATCTATGTGAGGTTGCTCGGTCCCCTGGAACTGGAGTTATAGACAATTGCGAACTGCTATATGGGTGCTGGGAATTGAACCCGGGTCCTCTGGAAGAACAGCTCTTAACCTCTGAGTCATCCCTCCAGCCCTTGTTTGGGTTTCTATCCTGACTTCCTTCAATGATGATTAGTGATGTGGACTTATAAATTCAATACACCCTTTCCTCCCCGCGTTGCTTGGGTCATGGTGGTTTATTGCAGCAGCCGCAGTCCTAAGACACCCACCTTCTGCCCCAGATTCTTCTGCCCACACCAAGCCTGTTCCTCCTCCTTTTCCCCCAGCTCAGCAAAAGGACCCAAACCCACAAGACACTTTGGTGTTTCCCCCACTGTTGGAGGAGAGCCTGCTTGTTGGTCCCGGCCGCCCAACTAGCTCAGCCCTGAAATAGCCACACAGAAACTGTACTAATAAAATCGTTGCTTGGCCCATTAGCTCTAGTTTCTTATTGGCTAATTCTTACATCTTAATTTAACCCTTTTCTATTAATCTGTGTATCACCATGTGGCAGTGGCTTACCAAGTAAAATTCCCAGTGTCTGTTTCTGGCGGATCCATGGCGTCTCTCTGACCACTCTTCCTTCTCCCAGCATTCAGTTCTGTCTCCCCACCTACCTAAGTTCTGCCCTATCAACAGGCCAAGGCAGTTTCTTTATTCATCAATGGCAATGACGGCACACAGAGGGAACTCCCACATCACCCCACTGTTCTTGTTATCTCTGTCTCCAAAATCTAGCCTCAAGCAGACCTGTTTCAACATCTTCATCATTGACTGTTCAAGCACACCTAAGCCCCCACAAAGCTCAGATTAGCTCTCCCCTAGCAACCTAGCAGTGACCCTGTCCCTTTCACCATGGCCTTCTCTCCTGTTTCCACTGCCACCTGCATAACCACTCACACGTGGCTTTGTGCCCCTGCTCTGGCCTTCACCTCCTTCCTGACCCCCTCCCGCCATATACTCACGTTCCCCAGAACTTGGTGGCCCTCAGGCTGAGGTTTGGCGGCAAACCTCATGTAATTTAAGAGGTCATATGGCAATTCCCACCTTATCCACGAATAGGGTGAGTGGGAGCAGAGACCTGGCAGAATTCCTGGGGAGCCATGCCCAGTGAGCCATTAACTAATGTGGACCTATCTAGGTAGTGGGAAGTCTTCTCTGAATGTTGGGAGGTTGAGGCAGGAGAGAGGAAGTGGTAGAGGAGTGGACAAAAAGGCAGGGGTGGAAGTGAAGACAGCCTGGGGACAGGAACAAATGCATCTCTGTTGTCGTGTAAG
The DNA here is from genome assembly GCF_014885135.2 of Alexandromys fortis. Classification (NCBI taxonomy): domain Eukaryota; kingdom Metazoa; phylum Chordata; class Mammalia; order Rodentia; family Cricetidae; genus Alexandromys; species Alexandromys fortis. The sequence continues at coordinate 314,167 of NW_026067996.1, forward strand.
GTATAGAAAATTTTCAGTGCTGAGTCCCCATCTTCATCTTGTGAGACTGGGCTAACTCAGCAGAGCAGTGGCTCCGGATGACCAGCGGCTCCGGATGACCACATCTCAGAGCCAGCGGCTGCAGGTCCCTCAAGAGCGGTTCCCATGCTCAGATTGACTGCTGGTGGTCGGGTTTAAAGTGGGGACAGAGGCTTCAGAGTGAGCTGGAGTTTGTGTTGGCTCCAGACCAAACTGTGCCTCTTTCTGTAGCTCCAGTAAGCTTATACAAGGGGCTACGGAGGAAACGGACAGAGGGGGGCGAAGGAAAGAAGAAAGCACACATACACAAGGAGTAGCTGGCACGAATCCCCCCATCCCACCACAGCGGAATCCCTGACAGATGACGGGAGCTGAGCCTTGGCCCTAGGAAGGGCGGGGCCTCTTCAGAGCATTCTCTCTTTGACTCTCTGGTAGCCCAGGACTCAGACCCTCCTGTGTGCCAGCCTGAGCTCAAAGGCCCTCTGTCTTCCCCCCAGGCCTGGGGTTGAGAGCCAGGCTCAAGATAATGAAGTGGGTGAGCTGGGGGCACCCATTTGGAGTCTCTTTTCTCTTGGAAAAGGGAGAAGGACCCTGGGAGGCAGACTTATCAGGTTCACACAGACAACAAGTGGCTCAGCCTCCCCTGGCTGGGAAACCAGAACTCTCCACAGCCCCTGCCAAGTACTCAAGAAACTTAAAATGTAAATGATGTGGGAGTGATTTCTTATTAATAAAGAAACTGCCTAGGCACCTTGATAGGCCCACCCTTAGGTGGGTGGAGAAAACAGAAGAGAATTCTGGGAGAAAGAAGCTTAGTGAAGGAGTCGCCATGGTTCTCCCGCTCCAGACAGATGCAGGTTAAGATCCTCCCTGGTAAGCCAGCTCGTGGGCTACACAGAATATTATAAATGGGTTAGAACAATATGTAAGAGCTAGCCAATAAGAAGCTGGAACTAGCCGGGCCAGGCAGTGTTTGAAAGAATACAGTTTCCGTGTAATTATTTCTGGGCATAA